>NC_069502.1:175532584-175800084 GCF_027579735.1 Bombina bombina | reverse complement strand
TAAAGTCTAACATAGAGAGACAGATGCAGAATACTAAAAGACATGACATTAGAAAGTATGGATACGTCCCTTGTAGTTTTTGTGCTATAGAAGCACGTACTCATATATTTATATATATATATATATATATATATATATATATATATATAGAGAGAGAGAGAGAGAGAGAGAGAGAGAGAGAGAGAGAGAGAGAGAGAGAAACCATTTTGTTGAAGAAATTTGGTGAATACAGCTTCAGTTTCAGAGATTTTTTTGTTCAGTAATATTAACAGAAAAAACGTCCTCATGTAAACTGAAAAAATGTCACACAGGTCACTCCCTCCTGCCTCAGTTCAAAGGATGTTGTAATCTGCTTCCAGCGCTTCAGGACAGTGGGGAATCAGTGCATCCACTGCAAAAGCTTCAATGAACTTAATCACAAAACAGAACAAAGTCAGTTCACAAGATCTGACCTCTAAGCTGGAGCATTTGTAAACCATCAATTTCTGCCCAGGGAGGAATAACAGTATAGTAAAGTAAAGCAATTCAACAACAGCTTTATTCAAACTACTGCAATTGTCAAATTTGTGTCAATTGATCGAACATAAAGAAGGAGACCTACTACATTTCACTGACCTGGCTTGACATGACCTTTTTTTTATATATATATATCACTTGTGCTTGCAACCGTAATAAGCAGACTGTCTATAAATAGTCTTTGATGACTTATATAAACACACCAGTTTTTTTTGTTTTGTTTTTTAAATAAAAGACTGCATTTTATTGATGTATTAACATCCACAATTTTATTTATACATTTAATATATATATATATAAAACCATACAAATGAAAGGAAACTTTATAAACAAATTTAAATTGATATTGACAGTATCAGGAAATCCATGGTTTTGCACAGCTTCTAACTGGCTTCTAGTGTCAGGGACATCAACCTCATTCTCTATTTATAGACAAGGAAGTTCACAAGCATAAAACAAAGTTTGTTTAATTTCTTACTTCTTGGTTCTGATTTGGTTTTAAACAAAAATAACACCCATTCTTAATAAAATAGTAATACATTTTAAAAGACCATATTTTACACTCAATCAAGGGGAAAATGGCGTCAATGTTACTTAAAAGTTTATTTTTTTCTTCAAAACTGGCTAAATATATTTATTTCAAAGATTTAAATAGTCATGAGCCTTTACTGCCTATTATCTCTGTTCCAGGCCTCAGTCACACACTTACAGTGTCAGCCGCTCTGGAATCAATCCGGGATGTAACCCAACTGCTAGCGTGAATTGAAAGCACACGCTAGCACACTGAGAAATATCCAGGACGTGACCCACTCAGGAAGCAGATTAGAAGATAACAAAAATGAATATTGTTCCAGAATGCAGGAAAGCCACAAAGGATAAAACGTCCCTTTAAGTAGTACAAAGAACAAAAGGAAATGCTCTTACTTTGAAGCTTCTGAAAAAGGTCCTCTTTAGCAGGCTTGTAAAACAAAGGAAAAGTTCTCTTTTGCAGCTTGTAAAAGTATAATGTCCCTTTAAGCAGGTTTATAACAAACAGAAAGTCAAAGTTCTCTTTTGCAGCTTGTAAAAGTAAATGTCCCTTTTAAGCAGGTGTATAACAAACAGAAAGGCAAAGTTCTCTTTTGCAGCTTGTAAAAGTATAATGTCCCTTTAAGCAGGTTTATAACAAACAGAAAGGCAAAGTTCTCTTTTGCAGCTTGTAAAAGTAAATGTCCCTTTTAAGCAGGTGTATAACAAACAGAAAGGCAAAGTTCTCTTTTGCAGCTTGTAAAAGTAAATTGTCCCTTTAAGCAGGTCTTGTTTAACAAAGAATAGGTTTAAAGGTAAAGGCCAAAGCAAGGTCAGGCAGGCAGAAGTCGGCATCCAAATATCAGCAAAAGGTATAGGCAAAAGACAGGGTCAGGCAAGCAGAAGTCGGCATCCAAGTGTCAGCAAAAGGGTAATAGCTACAGGCAAGGTCAGGCAGGCAGAAGTCAATGTCCAAATATCAGCAAGTAGGGATTAGGCAAGAGGCTTGGTCAGGCAGGCAGAAGTCGGTACACAGAAGAATAAAACTGATATGGTACTCACAATCCAGGGAAACAAACAAACGGGCCCAGATTCAGATCTCCCGCCGAGATTTAAAGGGCAGGAGCGTAACCGTCATCAGAGGGGTGTGAGAGAAAGCGTCATGTTGCTAAGCAACATGACGTCAGAGACACAGAGGAGTTCCGGGAGCCGCGGCGACACGGCGATGAACGGAAGCGCTCATGACAGCACCCCCTCCTCAAGGGCCCCTCCGGGGGACAGGACCAGGTCTATCAGGATGAGTCTTGTGGAAGGTCTTGACCAATATTGGAGCATTTACTTGATGAGCAGGTTCCCAAGAACGTTCCGTGACTGGATAACCCTTCCAATGAATGAGATAATACAATTTCTTGCCCCGCAATTTGGAATCTAGAATATGGCTGATCTCAAACTCAGGATGTCCATGCACCAATAACGGTGGAGGTTTAGAAAAAGGCTTAGAATACTTGTTAATCATCACAGGTTTTAAAAGAGACACATGGAATACCGGATGGACTTTGAGAGACTTGGGTAAAGCTACCCGATAAGCAGTGGAACATACCTGACCCAGTATTCGGAAAGGACCCACATATCGTGGTCCCAATTTGTTAGAAGGTTGTTTCAGGCGAAGAAATCGAGAGGAAATCCAAACTTTATCACCAGGGCGATATTTGGGAGCCTTTTTCCGTCGAAGATCCGAAAAGAACTTGTAACGTCTAGAAGTTACAGAAAGAATACGATGTATCTTCTGCCAATGTCGAGTTAATCTTCGGGCTGTAAGATCAGAAGCAGGATTCACTGTGGAGGAAGTATGCAAAGGGAACGTCCTAGGCTGATATCCGTAAGCTGCATGAAAAGGAGAAGTCTGAAGGGAGGAATTGTACCGGGCATTATGGGCCAATTCAGCCAAAGGAAGGTAAGAAGTCCAGTTAGAATGATAATGATCCACATAATGTCTAAGATATGTTTCAAGACACTGGTTTACTCTTTCAGTCTGACCATTCGATTGTGGGTGGTGAGAAGTAGAGAGAGATATAGTAGTACCAAAATGTTTACAAAGTGACCTCCAAAATCGAGAAACGAATTGTACCCCTCTATCTGAAACAATATCAAGAGGAAATCCATGGATTCTTACAATATGTAGAATAAAAAGTTCAGAGAGTCTTTTGGCAGATGGTAATCCTGGCAAGGGTACAAAATGAGCCGTCTTAGTGAACCTGTCGACCACCACCCAGATAGTATTGTTCCCAGTGGACAAGGGAAGATCGGTAATAAAGTCCATGGATACATGAGTCCAAGGCTGGTGAGGTATAGGCAATGGTTGGAGTAATCCTGAAGGAAGTTGGCGTGGAGTTTTGTTCATGGCACATTGTGTGCATACTGAGACGTAATCCTTCACATCTTGAGAGAGTGTAGGCCACCAGACATGTTGTTTGAGGTTTCGAGTGGTAATACTGATGCCAGGATGTCCAGAAAGGGGACTATCATGAGCCCAAAATAAAATCTTGGAACGAAGGCGTTCAGGAACAAAGAGTAAACCATTGGGAGGTTTACAGGACAAAGGAAGACGCTCTTGAGCGGACTGTAATTCTTGTAACCAAGAAGTTGTTAACTGGGCAATGACTTCATGAGGTTGGAGAATGGTACCAGACTCAGGAACTGGGGTATCTTGAAATTGTCTGGAAAGTGCGTCTGCTTTAATATTTTTTGAACCAGGTATGTAAGACAAATTATAGTGAAACCGAGAGAAGAATAAGGACCAGCGTGCTTGCCTGGAATTTAGTCGTTTGGCTGTTTGGAGATACAGAAGGTTCTTATGATCAGTAAGTATAGTAAATGGCAAAGAAGTACCTTCCAGCTAATGTCTCCATTCATCCAATGCCATCTTGATGGCAAGCAACTCTTTATTCCCTACGTCATAGTTAAATTCGGAAGGAGTGAATTTTTTAGAGAAAAAAGCAACAGGATGAATCCTTCCAGTCTCTGGTATTCGTTGAGACAGAACCGCTCCAGCAGCAACAGAGGAAGCATCCACCTCCAGAATAAATTGAAACTCAGGATTTGGATGACGAAGGATAGGAGCTGAGGAAAAAGCTTCTTTGAGAGATTCAAAAGCTTCTATAGCCTCAGACGGCCATACTTTACAGTTTTGTCCTTTTCTTGTGAGAGAAGTAAGAGGAGAAGTAATAGTAGCAAAATTCTTGATGAACTTTCTGTAATAATTGGCGAAGCCTAGGAAACGTTGTAAAGCCTTCAAAGAATCAGGTCTAGGCCAATCCAAAATGGCAGAAAGTTTAGTAGGGTCCATTTCGAATCCAGATGCCGATATTACATAACCCAGAAAGGGTATGATTTTTTGATGGAAAGAACATTTCTCCAGTTTAGCAAACAGATGGAATTCTCTTAGACGTTGAAGTACTTTCTTGACGTGGTGCACATGATCTTGGTGGTTCTGAGAAAAAATTAAGATGTCGTCCAGGTATATGATAACAAAAATATTCAAAAAATCACGAAAGATCTCATTTACAAAATGCTGGAAAACCGCCGGAGCATTGCATAGCCCAAAGGGCATGACCAAATATTCATAATGCCCAAATCGAGTGTTAAAGGCAGTCTTCCACTCATCTCCTTTGCGTATACGGATCAAGTTGTATGCACCACGTAGGTCGAGTTTGGTGAAAATGGTGGCTCCCTGAAGATAAGTAAAAAGTTCAGGAATAAGGGGCAGAGGATAACTGTTCTTGATGGTAATCTGATTCAATCCACGATAATCAATACAGGGTCTTAATCCGCCATCCTTTTTTCCCACAAAAAAGAAACCAGCCCCTACAGGGGAAGAGGAGGGTCGAATAAATCCTCTAGCCAGATTGTCTTTTATATATTCTTCCAGAGCCATGTTTTCTGGTTTAGAAAGTGGATATGTTTTGCCTCGAGGATAGGCAGCCCCAGGAAGGAGGTCAATGGGACAATCAAAAGGGCGATGAGGAGGAAGACGTTCCGCTTCTTTTTTGGAGAAGACATCCACAAAGTCATGGTAATGCATAGGTAAGGATTCCGGAGTTTCAACTGTGAGAGCAATAGTGAGTGGTAACTTAGTAATCTCTTGAAGACATTTAGTCTGGCATGTAGATCCCCAGGAAGTGAGTTCACCGAAAGTCCAAGAAAAAATGGGATTGTGAATCTGGAGCCAGGGTAATCCCAAGATAATGGGAAATTGCGGAGTGGGAATGACATCGAAACAAATTGTCTCAGAATGAAGTATTCCTACGGTGAGGATTAAGGGTTGAGTAGAAAACTGAATGTATCCAGAACCCAAAGGATCTCCACTGACCGTAGAGACTGAAATGGAATACTCCTTCTTTAGTAAGGGTATAGAATGAGTAGAAACAAATGTAGAGTCAATGAACACACCTCCAGCACCAGAATCAATTAGGGCTTGGGTATAGATCTTCTTTTGTCCAATTAGAAGAGTTACTGGAACAAAGAGTTTCTTGTATAGGGAATGACCACTATTTTGGCTTAACTCAGTTCCCTGGACTAGAGTTAAGCCCTGGCTTTTACTGGCCTAGTAGGACAATCCCTTAATAAATGTCCTTTAAGGCCACAGTACAGACATAAGCCAAGAGTCCGTCTTCTTAAGCGTTCAGTCTCAGTTAATTTTATACTTCCTACTTCCATGGGTTCAGCCTGATCAGTAGTAGGAGAGGCTGGAGTGACTGGACTAGAAAAACGAGGAGCTAAACGAAAAGGAGTTCGAGTGGCAGTCCTCTGTGTTCTATCCTTTTCTTGTTGGCGTTCACGAAACCTGGCGTCGAGACAGATACAGAGATTTATTAAGGCTTCTAAGGACTCTGGAAGTTCACGATACACCAATTCATCCTTGAGACGCTCAGAAAGTCCTTTACGGAAAGCGGCTCTGAGTGCTCCCTGATTCCAAGTGGTTTCAGAGGCAAGGGTGCGGAACTCAATTGCATATTGAGAGACTGGTTGATTTCCTTGACGTAAATCCAGGAGAGTTGCTTCAGCAGCGGATGACCTTCCAGGTTTATCGAATACGTTTGAGAATGTAGATAGAAATGTATCAACATCCAACAGTATAGGATCATTCTTTTCTAGCAAAGGTGACACCCAAGCCAAGGCTTTTCCTTTCATTAAGGAAATAAGAAACGTGATTCTAGAAGAGGCAGTAGCAAAGAGAGTAGGGCTATTTCGGAAATGAAGACGGCATTGATTCAAAAAGCCTCTACATTCTTCAGGATTCCCATCATATTTATCCGGAAGAGGAATCCTGGGACTTAGTTGTACCTGAGACTGATTGTTAGGAATCGGAGGAGGTAATGCCTCAATCGGATTTGGATTGGGATTAGGATTGGGAGGTGCGGTAGCAACCAAATTTTGCAATAGAGCAGTAATTTGATCAAGTTTAGTGTCCAGAGACTGCAAGTGAGTGGCATGAGAACCCAAGAGCTGTCCCTGGTGAGCCACGGCCATAGATAATTCAGTGGGGTCCATTTTTATGGCCCGTTTGTAATGTCAGCCGCTCTGGAATCAATCCGGGATGTAACCCAACTGCTAGCGTGAATTGAAAGCACACGCTAGCACACTGAGAAATATCCAGGACGTGACCCACTCAGGAAGCAGATTAGAAGATAACAAAAATGAATATTGTTCCAGAATGCAGGAAAGCCACAAAGGATAAAACGTCCCTTTAAGTAGTACAAAGAACAAAAGGAAATGCTCTTACTTTGAAGCTTCTGAAAAAGGTCCTCTTTAGCAGGCTTGTAAAACAAAGGAAAAGTTCTCTTTTGCAGCTTGTAAAAGTATAATGTCCCTTTAAGCAGGTTTATAACAAACAGAAAGTCAAAGTTCTCTTTTGCAGCTTGTAAAAGTAAATGTCCCTTTTAAGCAGGTGTATAACAAACAGAAAGGCAAAGTTCTCTTTTGCAGCTTGTAAAAGTATAATGTCCCTTTAAGCAGGTTTATAACAAACAGAAAGGCAAAGTTCTCTTTTGCAGCTTGTAAAAGTAAATGTCCCTTTTAAGCAGGTGTATAACAAACAGAAAGGCAAAGTTCTCTTTTGCAGCTTGTAAAAGTAAATTGTCCCTTTAAGCAGGTCTTGTTTAACAAAGAATAGGTTTAAAGGTAAAGGCCAAAGCAAGGTCAGGCAGGCAGAAGTCGGCATCCAAATATCAGCAAAAGGTATAGGCAAAAGACAGGGTCAGGCAAGCAGAAGTCGGCATCCAAGTGTCAGCAAAAGGGTAATAGCTACAGGCAAGGTCAGGCAGGCAGAAGTCAATGTCCAAATATCAGCAAGTAGGGATTAGGCAAGAGGCTTGGTCAGGCAGGCAGAAGTCGGTACACAGAAGAATAAAACTGATATGGTACTCACAATCCAGGGAAACAAACAAACGGGCCCAGATTCAGATCTCCCGCCGAGATTTAAAGGGCAGGAGCGTAACCGTCATCAGAGGGGTGTGAGAGAAAGCGTCATGTTGCTAAGCAACATGACGTCAGAGACACAGAGGAGTTCCGGGAGCCGCGGCGACACGGCGATGAACGGAAGCGCTCATGACATACAGTACATGTATAACGCAGACCCACATTGACTCGGCCCCTAGCCTCACAGCCCCAGATACAGATTTCACCTCAAGATATTAATATAAATTGTTTAATAACATAACAACTTTGCAATATACTTTCATTATTTATTTTGTTCTCCTTTCCTGTAATTTAATTCTGAATATTGTGTGCTTTCCAATTCATGATAAACATGGAAGTGTAGATACAGCTATATTCCACACACTCCTTGGCTGTACCCTCTAGTAAGCCATTTATAACCATTCCTAATTGTGGTCAGCATAAAAGCTAACCTAAGTTAGAAAATGGTGGCTCCCACTGCTTTACGGACATTAGAAGGTTACCCTTAATTTTTCAATATTTTGACAACTAATATATTTTAAAAAAATACATGTACAAATTATTGTCAAGCTAATTTTTGCTTTGAATACAACATTCAAGCAATGATTTACTAAGTGTTTAATGTCCCTTTAAGAGATATGTATACAATTTGGAAATTGACTTGTTTCTCTGCAAATAACCATTCAAATTGTCCTTCCTGCATAATATTCATCAATTGCCAGGTAGGTTAGAATGATGGTACGTTATATCTTCAATCAAATGTATGTTTAAACTATTTTCTAAAACAAGCCATACAAGATTTATAAACAGAAAAAGGGGGAAACAAGCTGTGTAGCTGTACTTTGTCTGTTTATGCAGGTCTTCTCTTTCCTAGGCTATCATCATTCATTAAATTTGCTATACATGAAAAACTAGAAATTACCCACAAATGCTGGTGAGGGCTATGTCAAGTCATTTGGCTGAATCTCAATCATTAAACAGCCAAATGTGTTCCAAGCATCAGTGACCTAACAGACGTCTAAGGAATTTGTAAAGCCAAAATCCATTATTACTCATTTTTGTAAAGGGTTGTAATTAGTCAGCAGGAATAAATTCCAACCAAAAATACATTATATCAGATATTTAAATTGCCCTGGAATAAGTGCTTCCTTTATCCGTTTCCCAGGAGTCTGACTCCTTCACATACCCTGTATGTGTACATTTGAGCAATAGATAGATAGATAGATAGATAGATAGATAGATAGATAGATAGATAGATAGATAGATGATAGATGGATAGATTCATATATTCCACATATAATTTCTGCACACTCAAAATGTATTGCTGCATGAAAATACAGCAATATTTAATACATATAGCACTTTCTTGAATACCTTGATTACTCTAATCCACAAAACTGACATGAAATAATGAAGTATTTTACTTCTGAATACATTCAATGTCTGTATATGAAGTGTATGTATTTTTTACAGGGGATTCAAAAAAGCAAAGCTGATAATAATAACAGACACTAATATAGGGGGAAGAGTGTATATTTGGGTATGTCGGAAAGTAGCAACATTTTAGATATGCAATGTTAGAGACAGAAATTCTAATGCTGAACCTTGAAAAAATTGTAAATGTAAATAAATGAGAAAACAATGCTTTTTTTCTATATCTTGGCCTATATCCTAGACAATACCTACCCCTCCTCAGAGAGGGATTGGATAGAAACGTCCGCACCCCTTACCTATACATTGAACACATGACCATCCCCATTTCTAGACTGTCCCCCAGAGGATGAACAAATAGGGATGTGGCCTTGGTAAGTATTGTCTAGGATATAAGCCAAGATATAGAAATGACTGGTTTTAAATTATCAAAATTTCCAATTATCTTGGTCTTCCTAGATAGATACTTAACAAGCAGGTGAGCAGTACAAAAGACATAGGGGCCAATTTATCATGTGTCTGGCGGGCATAATCCGCTGTAGCAAGTATATTAATATAACTGTGTTGGTTGTGCAAAACTGGGGAATGGGTAATAAAGGGATTATCTATCTTTTAAAACAATAAAAATTCTATTGTAGACTGTCCCTTTAAATAACTGAATAGAAAAACTGTACTAGATGTTTCTTCAAGATCCTGGCCCTGGTGATCAAAAGTGTCACAAGGCGGTGAGATTTTCAAAAGGGATTCGTCGCCATGTCGAGAAAGACAGCAAAATCTTCAAAAGGGCTGACAGTTTAAAGGCAGCATCACCAAGACACATTTTATATACATTTCAATGGGTGGTATTGCTGCTCTGATACCGGCAATATATTCAATGCAGCATTGCCACATACATCAAAGGTGTAATGTAAATAGTACCCTTTACACAGTACTGAATGACAATACAACTTACATTTGTCACAAAAAAACTCAACCCCTGTTCATACAATGCAATAGTTATGTAAACATATCAATATTATAATACACCTATAGGATCTGGGGCATTGTGGGTAGGATCTGGGGCATTGAGGTGTATACATTGTTTAATGTATATGTATTGTACAGTATAATGTTACAATATGTATGTAAACTGTAAGCGTGATTGTACTAATCTTCTATTGTATCCTTAGATGTGTATTTTATTTATTTTAAGGTTGCGATTGTGCATTCGCAATATTCATATTTCACAATATTGTGATAGCGATGTTGCGTTTTTCATATTTCACAAAATTGCCATTGAGTTTTACTTATAATTTTGTGAATGCATTGTAGCAAACGTGTTTTATATTAATATTAATATATATCTATTTGTAATATTGTGAAATATGAAAAATGCAACATCACAATATTGTGAAATAAGAATATTGCGATTGCGATTGCACATTCTAAATGTAAATATGAATACTGATAATGCGCAATCACAATCTTAAAATTAGTGAAAATGCTTGCCTAAGGATAAAATAGAACATTAATACAATAACGCTTACAGTTTACATACATATTGTAACATTATACTGTACAATCCCACAGCTCCTATAGTTTTAATAGGAAGTTTTATAGTTTGTTTTTAATGAGGGAAAATCGCAGTGGGTTTCTAATATTCAAAGTAGTGTCCTCCATCTTAGCTATCCCTTTTCAACCATATTAGTCTTGCCTGCTTTTAAGTGGCAATATTTCCCAGCGTGAGAAATCTAGTGAATGTGTATATAAACTGGAAATACATATCTAGAAAACATTTTTTAATTTCACGAACACACAGTCTATATTGTTTAAACACACTTTAAAGACAGCCCCTCCACTGCCTACATCGCAGCTCAGTGGCAATGTTAGCTGACTTTTGCTGAAGTTGCAAACCCAATTATATCCTATGGGGAACACACCACTCATCAGCACAAGGTTCAGCCCACTTTTTTAGAATATATTGACAGACCGACAGACTGCGAGCAAACCTAAATACGCAATTTCTCATTGGACTTACAATGTTTTGAATATTGAGCCCCCTATCTGTGCTTTACCCAGAGACATTACATGTCTGTAGTGACAGGAAAGATCCATGATTGCTCTAATGCCAACAGTTGGTACAGAAGAAATCAAGGTTCTCCAGCCAGAAAGGAAAAGGATACTGGAAAGTAGATGAAGAATCAAGTAAGTTGATAATCTAAACCGGATGCCATAGAAACATATTAGGAGTCCCTAGCCTGAAAAGTATTTGATTGAAGAGACAGGAATCCAATCATAATACTAGATGAGAGGAACCCAACTTGAAAATGTATTTTTAAAATTACCATACACTGCGCCATATTAAGACTGGCATTACTTATAGAAAATCCAGCTTGTAGTTTCACTGTGAGTAAAGGCTTGTAAATAAAAGCTTCAATAAGAAGAATATTGTGTAAGTCCAATCATAAACTAAAATTATGATTATTATAGATAGACATCTCAGTTAATATCTGTGAGTGTCTGCAAATGAGGAGTAAACCAACTACTGGGAATATTCTATAAGGGACAAATGTATTACTTTGTCCTACAGTAATCTTATCATAAACTGACATAACACTGCCTGAATCTGCTGGAAAAGAAACTTCATGAAATTATGCTGTTAAATAGCTGAGTAAACTTCTAAAAAGGTCATTAAAAACTGCAGAACCCTCTTATCAGAAAATTGTTTGAAAACATCTAAAAAGAAATGCCTGTGCAGTCACACCGTCATTGAACTAAATGCACCAAACTATCCACATCATTTCCCTTAGTCAGAGAGTGATCTAACCCTGTTTTTCCTATTGTGGACAGAACTAGGAATGGGGATAGGTAGTGTAACAAACAGCAAACCACTTTTCTGTCTGAGCACACATCTTCTCAGTGTCAGGTGGAGTGCTGTTGTTTCAGAATAAAACAAACTGAAATGAATAGCTTAGAGACCCTGCTCATCACAAGCCCTTACTGGAGCACTGGACTTAAACACAGTGTTCAAACAAAGGCCAGGTGTAAGAGAGCAATGAGGCCAAACATAGTAGCTGAACTCTCTCTAGTACTTTAATCAGCTCCTACAAAACAAACAACAATTAAGTACTAGAAAGTAACTGTAAGCTTATAAATTCAAATATCAAAGAAACATATACCATTGTAAAAGTTTAATCTTGCTATCGAGATGAATATAAGCTTGCATAAGTTACTTCAATTCAGATCTTCTGATAGCAGAGAAATCCAGGGTTAAGGTGATCTAAGTCAGACAGTCAAGGCCTTACAGGGAAAAGCAGCATAAAATGATTAAACAGCAAAAGTAATACAGATAATTTGAGATCTTATAACGAAAAATCTGTTAACAAATGGACAAAGAACTGATACTCTCCTCTAAAATGGACCGCTACCTTCTTACAGTCTCTCCCAAAGGACTGTGAATATGCTGCTTTTGAGGTATAGATGGCGCAGGTCCTATATGTTTCACTCTGGATATGTAGATATCTCTGGAGACAAAGGAGAATGGCTTGATGTATGTATATATGTCAAATGATATGAGTGCAGTATACTCACTCCATAAGATTTGAAATATCGGCCGGTCTGGAGAAAAACCCCTTGATAGATGATGTGATCTGCACATCATATATCAAGGAGTTTTTCTCCAGACCGGCGACATTTCAAATCTTATGGAGTGAGTATACTGCACTCATATGATTTGACATATATACATACATCAAGCCAATCTCCTTTGTTTCCAGAGATATCTACATATCCAGAGTTAAACATATAGGACCTGCGCCATCTATACGTCAAAAGCACCATAAAATTATTAAACAAATTCAAAGCCCACAAATAAGCTAACGTCATAAACCAAGTCAGTTCAAACAAAGGGTTAAACAGAAGTGTAGTCAGGGGAAGCAGAAGTCAAACTAGTTTACCAAAAATGGTAATTGCCAAAGCAAGAGGAAATTACTTACTAAGCAAGCAACCACATGATGAAAACAAAGAGCTTATGAAGACTACTACAATTAGGACATAATTGATCTTCTACATCTCCTTAAAGGTACAGTACGACTTACTACAGCAGGAACAGAAATCACTGACAGGCATTCACATGTTCACTTTATAGGTAAGGGAGTGAGCAAGTTTCTGCCAATGCCCTATTTAGAGAGGGTTAACTCACTTGGTAAGTAATTGTCTAAGGCCAAGATAAATTATATGTTATAAATTGTTCTTTATTTCAAGATATCATCAATAAAACTAGTAAAACGTTATTAGTATCTGCAGGTTGAATAGTATGGCCTCACTTAATCCCTCTCCTCATAGACTTCTATGGGCACACTACAAAATTCTGCTCTGGCTCAGGGATAGGCACGACCAAGGCTGTGGCAGAAATTATCCAAAGTACAGACTTTAGTGAAGAACACCAAGGTACATTTCAAATTAAAAACATCATTATATAGTTCTGGATGTTATTTACTGATGCAGATACCACTGATCTTATAACCAGCCCTCCTCTGGCTATACCCTTGTGCCAGTGTCACTACTGTGTCATTATATAGCGGTGGGTGTTATTATACTGATGCAAATACCACTGATCGTATAACCAGCCCTCCTCTGGCTATACCCATGGGCCAGTGTCACTACTGTGTCATTATATAGTGCTGGGTGTTATTATACTGATGCAGATACCACTGATCCTATAACCAGCCCTCCTCTGGCTATACCCATGTGCCAGTGTCACTACTGTGTCATTATATAGTGCTGGGTGTTATTATACTGATGCAGATACCACTGATCCTATAACCAGCCCTCCTCTAGCTAAACCCATGTGCCAGTGTCACTACTGTGTCATTATATAGTGCTGGGTATTATTATACAGATACAGATACCACTGATACTATAACCAGCCCTCCTCTAGCTAAACCCATGTGCCAGTGTCACTACTGTGTCATTATATAGTGCTGGGTATTATTATACTGATGCAGATACCACTAATCCTATAACCAGCCCTCCTCTGGCTATACCCATGTGCCAGTGTCACTACTGTGTCATTATATAGTGCTGGGTGTTATTATAAAGATGCAGATACCACTGATCCTATAACCAGCCCTCCTCTGGCTATACCCATGTGCCAGTGTCACTACTGTGTCATTATATAGTGCTGGGTATTATTATACTGATGCAGATACTACTAATCCTATAACCAGCCCTCCTCTGGCTATACCCATGTGCCAGTGTCACTACTGTGTCATTATATAGTGCTGGGTATTATTATACTGATGCAGATACCACTAATCCTATAACCAGCCCTCCTCTGGCTATACCCATGTGCCAGTGTCACTACTGTGTCATTATATAGCGCTGGGTGTTATTATACTGATGCAGATACCACTGATCCTATAACCAGCCCTCCTCTGGCTATACCCATGTGCCAGTGTCACTACTGTGTCATAATATAGTGCTGAGTATTATTATACTAATGCAGATACCACTAATCCTATAACCAGCCCTCTTCTGGCTATACCCATGTGCCAGTGTCACTACTGTGTCATTATATTGCGCTGGGTGTTATTTACTGATGCAGATACCACTGATCTTATAACCAGCCCTCCTCTGGCTATACCCTTGTGCCAGTGTCACTACTGTGTCATTATATAGCGGTGGGTGTTATTATACTGATGCAGATACCACTGATCGTATAACCAGCCCTCCTCTGGCTATACCCATGTGCCAGTGTCACTACTGTGTCATTATATAGTGCTGGGTGTTATTATACTGATGCAGATACCACTGATCCTATAACCAGCCCTCCTCTGGCTATACCCATGTGCCAGTGTCACTACTGTGTCATTATATAGTGCTGGGTGTTATTATACTGATGCAGATACCACTGATCCTATAACCAGCCCTCCTCTAGCTAAACCCATGTGCCAGTGTCACTACTGTGTCATTATATAGTGCTGGGTATTATTATACAGATACAGATACCACTGATACTATAACCAGCCCTCCTCTAGCTAAACCCATGTGCTAGTGTCACTACTGTGTCATTATATAGTGCTGGGTATTATTATACTGATGCAGACACCACTAATCCTATAACCAGCCCTCCTCTGGCTATACCCATGTGCCAGTGTCACTACTGTGTCATTATATAGTGCTGGGTGTTATTATAAAGATGCAGATACCACTGATCCTATAACCAGTCCTCCTCTGGCTATACCCATGTGCCAGTGTCACTACTGTGTCATTATATAGTGCTGGGTATTATTATACTGATGCAGATACTACTAATCCTATAACCAGCCCTCCTCTGGCTATACCCATGTGCCAGTGTCACTACTGTGTCATTATATAGTGCTGGGTATTATTATACTGATGCAGATACCACTAATCCTATAACCAGCCCTCCTCTGGCTATACCCATGTGCCAGTGTCACTACTGTGTCATTATATAGCGCTGGGTGTTATTATACTGATGCAGATACCGCTGATCCTATAACCAGCCCTCCTCTGGCTATACCCATGTGCCAGTGTCACTACTGTGTCATAATATAGTGCTGGGTATTATTATACTGATGCAGATACCACTAATCCTATAACCAGCCCTCCTCTGGCTATACCCATGTGCCAGTGTCACTACTGTGTCATTATATTGCGCTGGGTGTTATTTACTGATGCAGATACCACTGATCTTATAACCAGCCCTTCTCTGGATATACCCTTGTGCCAGTGTCACTACTGTGTCATTATATAGCGGTGGGTGTTATTATACTGATGCAGATACCACTGATCGTATAACCAGCCCTCCTCTGGCTATACCCATGTGCCAGTGTCACTGCTGTGTCATTATATAGTGCTGGGTGTTATTATACTGATGCAGATACTACTGATCCTATAACCAGCCCTCCTCTGGCTATACCCATGTGCCAGTGTCACTACTGTGTCATTATATAGTGCTGGGTTTTATTATACTGATGCAGATACCACTGATCCTATAACCAGCCCTCCTCTAGCTAAACTTATGTGCCAGTGACACTACTGTGTCATTATATATTGCTGGGTATTATTATACAGATACAGATATCACTGATACTATAACCAGCCCTCCTCTAGCTAAACCCATGTGCCAGTGTCACTACTGTGTCATTATATAGTGCTGGGTATTATTATACTGATGCAGATACCACTAATCCTATAACCAGCCCTCCTCTGGCTATACCCATGTGCCAGTGTCACTACTGTGTCATTATATAGTGCTGGGTGTTATTATAAAGATGCAGATACCACTGATCCTATAACCAGCCCTCCTCTGGCTATACCCATGTGCCAGTGTCACTACTGTGTCATTATATAGTGCTGGGTATTATTATACTGATGCAGATACTACTAATCCTATAACCAGCCCTCCTCTGGCTATACCCATGTGCCAGTGTCACTACTGTGTCATTATATAGTGCTGGGTATTATTATACTGATACAGATACCACTAATCCTATAACCAGCCCTCCTCTGGCTATACCCATGTGCCAGTGTCACTACTGTGTCATTATATAGCGCTGGGTGTTATTATACTGATGCAGATACCACTGATCCTATAACCAGCCCTCCTCTGGCTATACCCATGTGCCAGTGTCACTACTGTGTCATAATATAGTGCTGGGTATTATTATACTAATGCAGATACCACTAATCCTATAACCAGCCCTCCTCTGGCTATACCCATGTGCCAGTGTCACTACTGTGTCATTATATAGTGCTGGGTATTATTATACTGATACAGATACCACTAATCCTATAACCAGCCCTCCTCTGGCTATACCCATGTGCCAGTGTCACTACTGTGTCATTATATAGCGCTGGGTGTTATTATACTGATGCAGATACCACTGATCCTATAACCAGCCCTCCTCTAGCTAAACCCATGTGCCAGTGTCACTACTGTGTCATTATATAGTGCTGGGTATTATTATACAGATACAGATACCACTGATACTATAACCAGCCCTCCTCTAGCTAAACCCATGTGCCAGTGTCACTACTGTGTAATTATATAGTGCTGGGTATTATTATACTGATGCAGATACCACTAATCCTATAACCAGCCCTCCTCTGGCTATACCCATGTGCCAGTGTCACTACTGTGTCATTATATAGTGCTGGGTGTTATTATAAAGATGCAGATACCACTGATCCTATAACCAGTCCTCCTCTGGCTATACCCATGTGCCAGTGTCACTACTGTGTCATTATATAGTGCTGGGTATTATTATACTGATGCAGATACTACTAATCCTATAACCAGCCCTCCTCTGGCTATACCCATGTGCCAGTGTCACTACTGTGTCATTATATAGTGCTGGGTATTATTATACTGATGCAGATACCACTAATCCTATAACCAGCCCTCCTCTGGCTATACCCATGTGCCAGTGTCACTACTGTGTCATTATATAGCGCTGGGTGTTATTATACTGATGCAGATACCACTGATCCTATAACCAGCCCTCCTCTGGCTATACCCATGTGCCAGTGTCACTACTGTGTCATAATATAGTGCTGGGTATTATTATACTGATGCAGATACCACTAATCCTATAACCAGCCCTCCTCTGGCTATACCCATGTGCCAGTGTCACTACTGTGTCATTATATTGCGCTGGGTGTTATTTACTGATGCAGATACCACTGATCTTATAACCAGCCCTTCTCTGGCTATACCCTTGTGCCAGTGTCACTACTGTGTCATTATATAGCGGTGGGTGTTATTATACTGATGCAGATACCACTGATCATATAACCAGCCCTCCTCTGGCTATACCCATGTGCCAGTGTCACTGCTGTGTCATTATATAGTGCTGGGTGTTATTATACTGATGCAGATACCACTGATCCTATAACCAGCCCTCCTCTGGCTATACCCATGTGCCAGTGTCACTACTGTGTCATTATATAGTGCTGGGTTTTATTATACTGATGCAGATACCACTGATCCTATAACCAGCCCTCCTCTAGCTAAACTTATGTGCCAGTGACACTACTGTGTCATTATATATTGCTGGGTATTATTATACAGATACAGATATCACTGATACTATAACCAGCCCTCCTCTAGCTAAACCCACGTGCCAGTGTCACTACTGTGTCATTATATAGTGCTGGGTATTATTATACTGATGCAGATACCACTAATCCTATAACCAGCCCTCCTCTGGCTATACCCATGTGCCAGTGTCACTACTGTGTCATTATATAGTTCTGGGTGTTATTATAAAGATGCAGATACCACTGATCCTATAACCAGCCCTCCTCTGGCTATACCCATGTGCCAGTGTCACTACTGTGTCATTATATAGTGCTGGGTATTATTATACTGATGCAGATACTACTAATCCTATAACCAGCCCTCCTCTGGCTATACCCATGTGCCAGTGTCACTACTGTGTCATTATATAGTGCTGGGTATTATTATACTGATACAGATACCACTAATCCTATAACCAGCCCTCCTCTGGCTATACCCATGTGCCAGTGTCACTACTGTGTCATTATATAGCGCTGGGTGTTATTATACTGATGCAGATACCACTGATCCTATAACCAGCCCTCCTCTGGCTATACCCATGTGCCAGTGTCACTACTGTGTCATAATATAGTGCTGGGTATTATTATACTAATGCAGATACCACTAATCCTATAACCAGCCCTACTCTGGCTATACCCATGTGCCAGTGTCACTACTGTGTCATTATATTGCACTGGGTATTATTATACTGATACAGATACCACTAATCCTATAACCAGCCCTCCTCTGGCTATACCCATGTGCCAGTGTCACTACTGTGTCATTATATAGCGCTGGGTGTTATTATACTGATGCAGATACCACTGATCCTATAACCAGCCCTTCTCTGGCTATACCCATGTGCCAGTGTCACTACTGTGTCATAATATAGTGCTGGGTATTATTATACTAATGCAGAAACCACTAATCCTATAACCAGCCCTCCTCTGGCTATACCCATGTGCCAGTGTCACTACTGTGTCATTATATTGCACTGGGTATTATTATACTGATACAGATACCACTAATCCTATAACCAGCCCTCCTCTGGCTATACCCATGTGCCAGTGTCACTACTGTGTCATTATATAGCGCTGGGTGTTATTATACTGATGCAGATACCACTGATCCTATAACCAGCCCTCCTCTGGCTATACCCATGTGCCAGTGTCACTACTGTGTCATAATATAGTGCTGGGTATTATTATACTGATGCAGATACCACTAATCCTATAACCAGCCCTCCTCTGGCTATACCCATGTGCCAGTGTCACTACTGTGTCATTATATTGCGCTGGGTATTATTATACTGATGCAGATACCACTGATCCTATAACCAGCCCTCCTCTGGCTATACCCATGTGCCAGTGTCACTACTGTGTCATAATATAGTGCTGGGTATTATTATACTAATGCAGATACCACTAATCCTATAACCAGCCCTCCTCTGGCTATACCCATGTGCCAGTGTCACTACTGTGTCATTATATTCCGCTGGGTGTTATTATACTGATGCAGATACCACTGATCCTATAACCAGCCCTCCTCTGGCTATACCCATGTGCCAGTGTCAGTATTGTGTCATTATATAGTGCTGGGTGTTATTATACTGATGCAGATACCACTGATCCTATAACCAGCCCTCCTCTGGCTATACCCATGTGCCAGTGTCAGTACTGTGTCATTATATAGTGCTGGGTGTTATTATACTGATGCAGATACCACTGATCCTATAACCAGCCCTCCTCTGGCTATACCCATGTGCCAGTGTCATTACTGTGTCATTATATAGCGCTGGGTGTTATTATACAGATGCAGATACCACTGATCCTATAACCAGCCCTCCTCTGGCTATACCCATGTGCCAGTGTCACTACTGTGTCATTATATAGTGCTGGGTGTTATTATACTGATGCAGATACTACTGATCCTATAACCAGCCATCCTCTGGCTATACCCATGTGCCAGTGTCACTACTGTGTCATTATATAGCGCTGGGTGTTATTATACTGATGCAGATACTACTGATCCTATAACAAGCCCTTGTCTGGCTATACCCATGTGCCAGTTTCACTACTGTGTCATTATATAGTGCTGGGTATTATTATACTGATGCAGATACTACTAATCCTATAACCAGCCCTCCTCTGGCTATACCCATGTGCCAGTGTCACTACTGTGTCATTATATAGTGCTGGGTATTATTATACTGATGCAGATACCACTAATCCTATAACCAGCCCTCCTCTGGCTATACCCATGTGCCAGTGTCACTACTGTGTCATTATATAGCGCTGGGTGTTATTATACTGATGCAGATACCACTGATCCTATAACCAGCCCTCCTCTGGCTAGACCCATGTGCCAGTGTCACTACTGTGTCATTATATAGTGCTGGGTATTATTATACTGATGCATATACTACTAATCCTATAACCAGCCCTCCTCTGGCTATACCCATGTGCCAGTGTCACTACTGTGTCATTATATAGTGCTGGGTATTATTATACTGATACAGATACCACTAATCCTATAACCAGCCCTCCTCTGGCTATACCCATGTGCCAGTGTCACTACTGTGTCATTATATAGCGCTGGGTGTTATTATACTGATGCAGATACCACTGATCCTATAACCAGCCCTCCTCTGGCTATACCCATGTGCCAGTGTCACTACTGTGTCATAATATAGTGCTGGGTATTATTATACTAATGCAGATACCACTGATCCTATAACCAG
This sequence comes from Bombina bombina, assembly GCF_027579735.1. Lineage (NCBI taxonomy): Eukaryota > Metazoa > Chordata > Amphibia > Anura > Bombinatoridae > Bombina > Bombina bombina. The sequence goes on along the minus strand of NC_069502.1, from coordinate 175,779,370 downwards.
CCCTCCTCTGGCTATACCCATGTGCCAGTGTCACTTCTGTGTCATTATATAGTGCTGGGTGTTATTATACTGATGCAGATACTACTGATCCTATAACCAGCCCTCCTCTGGCTATACCCATGTGCCAGTGTCACTACTGTGTCATTATATAGCGCTGGGTGTTATTATACTGATGCAGATACTACTGATCCTATAACAAGCCCTTGTCTGGCTATACCCATGTGCCAGTGTCACTACTGTGTCATTATATAGTGCTGGGTATTATTATACTGATGCAGATACTACTAATCCTATAACCAGCCCTCCTCTGGCTATACCCATGTGCCAGTGTCACTACTGTGTCATTATATAGTGCTGGGTATTATTATACTAATGCAGATACCACTAATCCTATAACCAGCCCTCTTCTGGCTATACCCATGTGCCAGTGTCACTACTGTGTCATTATATAGCGCTGGGTGTTATACTGATGCAGATACCACTGATCCTATAACCAGCCCTCCTCTGGCTATACCCATGTGCCAGTGTCACTACTGTGTCATTATATAGTGCTGGGTATTATTATACTGATGCAGATACTACTAATCCTATAACCAGCCCTCCTCTGGCTGTACCCATGTGCCAGTGTCACTACTGTGTCATTATATAGTGCTGGGTATTATTATACTGATACAGATACCACTAATCCTATAACCAGCCCTCCTCTGGCTATACCCATGTGCCAGTGTCACTACTGTGTCATTATATAGCGCTGGGTGTTATTATACTGATGCAGATACCACTGATCCTATAACCAGCCCTCCTCTGGCTATACCCATGTGCCACTGTCACTACTGTGTCATAATATAGTGCTGGGTATTATTATACTAATGCAGATACCACTAATCCTATAACCAGCCCTCCTCTGGCTATACCCATGTGCCAGTGTCACTACTGTCTCATTATATTGCGCTGGGTATTATTATACTGATACAGATACCACTAATCCTATAACCAGCCCTCCTCTGGCTATACCCATGTGCCAGTGTCACTACTGTGTCATTATATAGCGCTGGGTGTTATTATACTGATGCAGATACCACTGATCCTATAACCAGCCCTCCTCTGGCTATACCCATGTGCCAGTGTCACTACTGTGTCATAATATAGTGCTGGGTATTATTATACTAATGCAGATACCACTAATCCTATAACCAGCCCTCCTCTGGCTATACCCATGTGCCAGTGTCACTACTGTGTCATTATATTCCGCTGGGTGTTATTATACTGATGCAGATACCACTGATCCTATAACCAGCCCTCCTCTGGCTATACCCATGTGCCAGTGTCAGTATTGTGTCATTATATAGTGCTGGGTGTTATTATACTGATGCAGATACCACTGATCCTATAACCAGCCCTCCTCTGGCTATACCCATGTGCCAGTGTCAGTACTGTGTCATTATATAGTGCTGGGTGTTATTATACTGATTAGGGATGGGCGAATGTTTCGCAACATTTGAAAAACGGCACGAATTTTAACACATTCGTTTGTTCGAATCGAATTTCGAATGTTTACATAACATTCTAACATTTGATTTTCGAATGTTCGGTTTTGAATTTTACGATTACATTCGAAAATATTCTTTTCGAAAAATTCGAATTTAGATTGTAATAGTATTTCTAATGCTTTTTCTTTAAATGTAATATTCGAATTATGCAATATTCTTCTCGAAAAATTCGAATTTAGATTGTAATAGTATTTCTAATGCTTTTTCTTTAAATGTAATATTCGAATTATGCAATACGTGTATTCGAATTCGAAAAATTCGAATTTAGATTGTAATAGTATTTCTAATGCTTTTTCTTTAAATGTAATATTCGAATTATGCAATATTCGAATTCGAAAAATTTGAATTTAGATTGTAATAGTATTTTCTACTGCTTTTTCTTTAAATGTAATATTCGATTTATGCAATACGTGTATTCGAATTAGAAAAATTCGAATTTAGATTGTAATAGTATTTCTAATGCTTTTTCTTTAAAAGTAATATTCAAATTATGCAATATTCGAATTCGAAAAATTCTAATTTATATTCGAATTCAAAAAATTCTAATTTATATGTTTGTAATAGTATTTCTAATGCTTTCTTTAAATGTAATATTCAAATTATGCAATATTCTATATGGAAACATTCAAAATGATATATTTGTATCTATTATGCATCAATTTACTAGATTCCCGCCCTACCATATGAACTATTGAACTTCTGAATAGTATTTGTTAAATAGAATGTTAAATTCGAAATTTCGAATGTGGACATTCGATATAATTATAAACATTCAAATTCGAAAGTGACATTCGAAAACTGTAAATAACATTCGATTTTCGAATTTTTAAGAATATTCGTTCTTATCGACATTCGGATTTTGAATTCAAATTTCAGTAATAACATTCGTTCTACATTCGAAATTCAAAAATTTACACATTCGCCCATCCCTAATACTGATGCAGATACCACTGATCCTATAACCAGCCCTCCTCTGGCTATACCCATGTGCCAGTGTCATTACTGTGTCATTATATAGCGCTGGGTGTTATTATACAGATGCATATACCACTGATCCTATAACCAGCCCTCCTCTGGCTATACCCATGTGCCAGTGTCACTACTGTGTCATTATATAGTGCTGGGTGTTATTATACTGATGCAGATACTACTGATCCTATAACCAGCCCTCCTCTGGCTATACCCATGTGCCAGTGTCACTACTGTGTCATTATATAACGCTGGGTGTTATTATACTGATGCAGATACTACTGATCCTATAACAAGCCCTTGTCTGGCTATACCCATGTGCCAGTGTCACTACTGTGTCATTATATAGTGCTGGGTATTATTATACTGATGCAGATACTACTAATCCTATAACCAGCCCTCCTCTGGCTATACCCATGTGCCAGTGTCACTACTGTGTCATTATATAGTGCTGGGTATTATTATACTGATGCAGATACCACTAATCCTATAACCAGCCCTCCTCTGGCTATACCCATGTGCCAGTGTCACTACTGTGTCATTATATAGCGCTGGGTGTTATTATACTGATGCAGATACCACTGATCCTATAACCAGCCCTCCTCTGGCTATACCCATGTGCCAGTGTCACTACTGTGTCATTATATAGCGCTGGGTGTTATTATACTGATGCAGATACCACTGATCCTATAACCAGCCCTCCTCTGGCTATACCCATGAGCCATTGTCACTACTGTGTCATTATATAGTGCTGGGTATTATTATACTAATGCAGATACCACTAATCCTATAACCAGCCCTCCTCTGGATATACCCATGTGCCAGTGTCACTACTGTGTCATTATATTGCGCTGGGTGTTATTATACTGATGCAGATACCACTGATCCTATAACCAGCCCTCCTCTGGCTATACCCATGTGCCAGTGTCAGTATTGTGTCATTATATAGTGCTGGGTGTTATTATACTGATGCAGATACCACTGATCCTATAACCAGCCCTCCTCTGGCTATACCCATGTGCCAGTGTCAGTACTGTGTCATTATATAGTTCTGGGTGTTATTATACTGATGCAGATACCACTGATCCTATAACCAGCCCTCCTCTGGCTATACCCATGTGCCAGTGTCACTACTGTGTCATTATATTGCGCTGGGTGTTATTATACTGATGCAGATACCACTGATCCTATAACCAGCCCTCCTCTGGCTATACCCATGTGCCAGTGTCATTACTGTGTCATTATATAGCGCTGGTTGTTATTATGCAGATGCAGATACCACGGATCCTATAACCAGCCCTCCTCTGGCTATACCCATGTGCCAGTGTCACTACTGTATCATTATATAGTGCTGGGTGTTATTATACTGATGCAGATACTACTGATCCTATAACCAGCCCTCCTCTGGCTATACCCATGTGCCAGTGTCACTACTGTGTCATTGTATAGCGCTGGGTGTTATTATACTGATGCAGATACTACTGATCCTATAACAAGCCCTTGTCTGGCTATACCCATGTGCCAGTGTCACTACTGTGTCATTATAGTGCTGGCTGTTATTATACTGATGCAGATACTACTGATCCTATAACCAGCCTGGCTATACTATACTAATGTGCCAGTGTCAATACTGTGTCTTTGTATAGAGCTGGGTGTTATTATACAGATGCAGATACCACTGATCCTATAACCAGCCCTCCTCTGGCTATACCCATGTGCCAGTGTCACTACTGTGTCATTACATAGTGCTGGGTGTTATTATACTGATGCAGATACCACTGACCCTATAACCAGCCCTTGTCTGGCTATACCCATGTGCCAGTGTCACTACTGTGTCATTATATAGTGCTGGGTGTTATTATACTGATGCAGATACTACTGATCCTATAACCAGCCCTCCTCTGGCTATACCCATGTGCCAGTGTCACTACTGTGTCATTATATAGCGCTGGGTGTTATTATACTGATGCAGATACTACTGATCCTATAACCAGCCTGGCTATGCTATACTCATGTGCCAGTGTCACTACTGTGTCTTTGTATAGTGCTGGGTGTTATTATACTGATGCAGATACCACTGATCATATAACCAGCCCTCCTCTGGCTATACGCATGTGCCAGTGTCACTACTGTGTCATTATATAGTGCTGGGTGTTATTATACTGATGCAGATACTACTGATCCTATAACCAGCCCTCCTCTGGCTATACCCATGTGCCAGTGTCACTACTGTGTCATTATATAGCGCTGGGTGTTATTATACTGATGCAGATACTACTGATCCTATAACCAGCCTGGCTATGCTATACTCATGTGCCAGTGTCACTTCTGTGTCTTTGTATAGAGCTGGGTGTTATTATACTGATGCAGATACACATCCAGTATTTCACTCAGGCTTTATTCCATAACTTATTACCCAATATCACTAGACAAGCCACTAACTTAATTCATACTACATATTTTCCCAATCTTATTATTTAATCATAAAGAAAAGATATACTATGGTTGTGAATCACAACCTTAGTATATCTTTTCTTTCTAATTAAATAATAGAAAAGGGAAAATATGTAGTACTTAATAATAAACCTCAGGTGCCTGTTAAAGTGCTTTACCTTTGCATATAAAGCTCCAAAGACACAGTGGCAGCTTGCTTCATGAATTGTCCCTCTCCCAGTTTCATTCTGAGTCAATGAGTGAAACGGGGGGCCGCGTGCATCAAGGAGGAGTCAGGACCAGCAGTCATCTGTCCTTATCCTCCCTCTCCACCGCAAAACAGGCGGCGGACACTGCAAAGGCCAATCACGGACACCAGTGCCTAACCTTGCCTGACCCTGCTCTAGCTTTGGCTCAAATGCAAACCCAAAAGTGTGCTAAGCCTAAGTGTACTAAAGCTGAATGTACATTAAGAAATAGTTGAAATAGCATTGTTCTTAACTCAGAAGAAAAAATTATTTAAATAAAATTAACAAAACTATGTCAACATTTTTTTTATTTTTACAACAAAAAATGTGTTTATGTAGAGAAAGAGAGAGAGAGAGAGATTCATTAAAAAAGCACTATCACTGCTTGCTTAATCAATTGTAGATTATTTTTAATTTAAATTGGTGTTTTTGTCATTTCAATTATTTAAACTTATATTCTATCCCCATTCTAGTTCATAAGGCTATAGCGAAAGTGTAATTTATTAGTAATTTCCTAAATTGATTGACACTTCACAAAGATCTTTTGTTTATAATGGCCCATTACATTACATTAAAGGGACACTGAACCCACATTTTTTCTTTCATGATTCAGATAGAGCATGAAATTTTAAGCAACTTTCTGATTTACTCCTATTATCAAATTTTCTTTATTCTCTTGGTATCTTTATTTGAAATGCAAGAATGTAAGTTTAGATACCAGCCCATTTTTGGTGAACAACCTGGGTTGTCCTTGCTGATTGGTGGATAAATTCATCCACCAATAAAAAAAAGTGCTGTCCAGAGTTCTCAACCAAAAAATAGCTTAGATGCCTTAGTTTTCAAATAAAGATAGCAAGACAACGAAGAAAAATTAATAATAGGAGTAAAATAGAAAGTTGCTTAAAATTGCAAGCTCTAACTGAATCATGAAAGAAAAAATTTGGGTTCAGTGTCCCTTTAAGTATTATTTATAGAATGCACCATGGGTAGTTGTAACTATCTTGGTGGCAAGTGATATTAGTATGTGTGTAGGGGTCAAGTTCTACAAAAAAAGTGTGGGAACTCACAAAGACTTCCTCCCTCCTCACAATTAATATTGTTTTATACACACACAGAGACACACTGTATTAATATGTATATAATCTATACTCTGATTAATAAAAGCAAACTAAAACCAATGAAGGGCTGAATAGTTGCCTTTGGACCTAAAGATGGACATTCACGGTTACATTTTTACATGGCAGGGATGAAAATATTATTTGTAATTTAAGATTTAACTGATACTGAATACTGAGAATCCAGACACACACTTTTTAGAACACATGAAGGGGCGCTTGTATATAGATGATGTTGAATAATCCAAAAAGCTAAGAGCCATAGCAAAACTTTAGGAAGTGTTGTTCCCTGGCTCTCATGATGTGTAAGGCTCTGTAATGTAAACATCTGCACTCACTCTGAATTAAGAAACAATGATAATCTGATTTAAAGTAAAATTATGATCACAAGGCACCTGAGTGTCATTTTCTTTTACCATTAACATGTATACCAAGTTAGAGCTCGCTTTCATTGAGCCGTTAAAAATGGAGCTGTAAGCTCCCGAAGCGGCCGACAGCTAAAAGTAATTTACTGCTCCATTTTAGTACCAGGTTTCCATTGAAAAGGTCTCTCTTTTCGTGTAGGTGTAAGTTAGCGTTATGTTAACGCTTCCACCCGATGCCGGATTTCTAAAACATAAATAGTTTACTATGGTAACCCGACCTTACGCTACACTACACTCGATCGCATATACGGCGCCGCATACAAGTGTGGCGCCGTATATTTTACCCGTCGCTCGCTGTTAGAATAAAATCAAACACCTAACGCATGCGCAATATCTACTTCTCAACCGCAACCCCCACCACAATCACTAATGTATTAACCCCTAATCCGCCAACCCCCATATCGCAAAGTATCTATCAAAGTTATTAACCCCTAATCCGGAATGCCCCCACAACGCAAACTGTCTATTAAATCTATTAACCCCTAATCCGCAATGCCCCCACATCGCAAAGTATCTATTTAAACTATTAACCCCTAATCCGCCATTAACCCACGTTGCAATTAGCCTAATAAATCTATTAACCCCATAAACCACCAATAACCCACATCACAATTAACCTAATAAATCTATTAACCCTAAACCGCCAATAACCCACATCGCAATTCACCTAATAAATCTATTAACCCCTAAACCACCAATAACCCACATCACAATTAACCTAATAAATCTATTAACCCCAAAACCGTCAATAAACCACATTGTAATTAACATAATAAATCGATTAACCCCTAACCGCCAATAACCCACATCACAATTTACCAAATAAATCTTATAACCCCAAAACCGCCAATAACCCACATCGCAATTCACCTAATAATTCTATTAACCCCTAAACCGCCAAACCCCACAACCCAAATAACTAATCACTAAGACCCCTAACCTAATTGTCCCATTTGGCCAGATGCAATAACTAACCCTTCCATTTTTGCTTTTAATCTTAGCTGAGAGCTTGTAAGTGAGTGCTGGACTTTCTTTGTGTGTTGTATTTATTTGTTTTGTAATTTACCCTATGGTTCTTGAACCCAGACCTGTCTGGGGTTAACTGCCTGTGACTCTGGGGACAGCACAGCTTCCTGTGAGTGCCAGTGAGCACCCAGGGCTGAGCATGTTGCAGGGTCATGGGATGTGTACCCACTCCAGTCTGAGAGTGCAGTCCCCTTCCGTGTTTTGTATATGTCTAGGGTGATTACATAAGCCTGTGCACCCTTCACTTGTTCCCAGTTTGTTGGATGAGAGCTTGCATTGTGTGACTGTTTTAGGCTCCCAGGTTTTGGAAGGGACCTTGACGTGTTATCTGGGCTTGTACCATTTGGCCAGATGCGGGAACTAACCCTTCCATTTTTCTTTTAATCTTAGCTGAGAGCTTGTAAGGGAGTGTTGGACTTTATCTGTGTGTTGTATTAATTAGCTTTGTAATTTACCCTATGGTTCTTGAACCCAGACCTGTCTGAGGTTAACTGCCTGTGACTCTGGGGACAACACAGCTTCCTGTGAGTGCCAGTGAGCACCCAGGGCTTAGTATGTTGCAGGGTCATGGGATATGTACCCAGTCCAGTCTGAGAGTGTTTTGTGTACATATATATATATACAAAAGAGGATGAGAGTTAAGTATTGTGAGCGGTTTGGTCTGAATAGGAGCCAAAAAGGGAAGCTGTGTCGGCGCCTCTCCCAACACAAACCTGAGCTTGCAGACCAGGCTGCTCGTTCTCAGGTATAAACAATGACAAGGAAAATTCCCCAGTAAACGGTTCCCAGACCAAATGAAATGTCCACTGAACTAGGCACAACACAAGCACTAAAGTGCTTGTGTTGTGCCTAGTTCAGTGGACATTTCATTTGGTCTGCGAACCGTTTACTGGGGAATTTTCCTTGTCGTTATATATATATATATATATATATATATATATATATATATATACACACACACACACACACACTTTGGAGCCATTTCTACTCAAATACCATTAAAAATGAAAAATAATTTGTATTTATTTTTGATATATTGTAATGTTTTACTGCATTTTTAATAGAAATATTTAATATTCCAATGTTCTTCACTTAGAAGAAAATGTTCTTTTAATTTTTAAGTATGTATTTATATATATACAGTGTATATATATATATATATATATATATATATATATATATATATATAAATCAATATAAATTTTTGCATAGAAAATTAGAACATCTAGGCAAGATCCCGCTTGTGATTTCCCAATAAAACTCCACATACATTGTTACATTGTTAATGTAATGTTAGCGAGTTGTTAGATTTAGGGGTTAATAGGTTAATTTAGTTTATGGCGATGTGGGGGGCTGGCGGTTTAGGAGTTAATAGGAATAGTAAGTGCTAGTGATGTGGGAGGCCAGGGGTTTAGGGGTTAATAACTTTATTTTGTTGCGGTGGACTCAGGGAGCGGAGGGATAGGGGTTAATACATTTAGTTAGTTGCGGCGGTGTCGGGGAGCGGCAGAATAGGGGTTAATAACTTTGTTAGAGTGGAGGTGGGCTCTGGGAGCAGCGGGATAGGGGTTATAACTTTACTTAGTTGCGGCGGGGTCCGGGAGAGGCTGGATAGGGGTTAAACATTTTAGTATAGTGGCGGTGTTTAGTGACAGTATATAAATAAAGCTGGGAAAAAGCCGAATAGCAGCGAGTCCGCTGCTCATCGCCCCGTACTTGGTGGAAGACTTTTTGACAGCTTTTTATATAAATATGGAGAGCGTATTCAGGTCCGCGGCCACGATGTTAGGCGATGTCAGGCGAACGTATTGGTGCCGTCAAATGCAGCACAGTTGACGGCTTGATAAATAGGCCTCTATATCTGAAGTCATAAAATTAGTGTGCATCAGGTTTCATTCACATGTTAACTTTTTTCTTTCAACTTGCAATATGTTTACTAATGTGCCTGCATTAAAAGTTTAGTTTGAGCGCGGTTAGTGTGCAAGCGAAAGAAAAAGTTAGCACACCACTTCTGGCCCATATATTTTATATTTAATATGCACTCTGCCGCTAGATCATATGCTCTGCACATTGATTCACAATAAATCTTATTACTGTGACAGTTTTTTTCTAAAAAGCATTTTTGCAAGTAGAAACATATTGAAAACATTTTTCGGTTTTAATTTCAGCTATAATGCCCCTTTAAACTTTATATATCATTTATATGTCTCTTTAATTGTGGAGCACACACAATCACAGACATCCAGGCACAGACATTCTTGCAGTAACTAACTGATGAAGATACTGAGTTCAATCAATAATCCACCTGAAAGGAATTACACCTCCTAATTACATTCAGTTGGAGTTCTTTTTAATTGGCTATTTTTTGACCCTTCACATTAAACCATTAGTCATTTGAAAATTATTAAACTGAAACATTAAACCCCTTTAGCAATAAACTATAATGAAGTAATATTGTAAACAATCAATAAGTATTTGTTAAAACAAAAATAAATACATAAATAATTTCCATACAGCCTACTAAATAGTACTGTTTGTGCCTTTACGTTCTCAGCTTTATTTATGCTTTTTAATGTGAGATTAATAAAATATATGATTGTTATATGGTGTGAAAAATGTAGACAAGTATCCATTTGAACAAAATATTGACAAAGAGCATTGGTGGAGAAAAAGCAGCCGTGAGATTGTTATATAAAGACGTTTTAATGGTAAAACCCCTTTAATTCAGAAAATTGTGAGTTTTCCAATTACAAAAACTAGAAGTACACTTCAGACTTCATAAGTCTAACCCTGCTACATGTCTGTCCTAATTTTCAAAATAATGCAAAACAATACAAGTTTTGCTTACAAAATGGCAGTGATTACTAGATTGCATTTGGTAGTTTCATTCACTGATGAAGGCTGAAGAAGGTTTGCGGCATTTGTCTCTTATCTGAACCGGATTTCAAAAAATTTGTGTGAATCCAGATCTTAGAGGGTCACAATTTCACAATAAATCTGGCTCCAAAAAGAGACAAATGCCATGAAAGACTGCCTTCTTCAAAGGATGATCTTCCTAATTCCTAGAGTAATTCTGAAGTAATCAATGACTCCTACCTAGTGATCAGAAGCCATTCTGAAGTCTCTATAGTCATTCAATGGTTGTTCATGCTTGTGAAGTAATCAGTAAGGTAAACTGCTAATCCTTCTGAAGTCATCACCCAGAATTTTGTAATATAGCTGATGACTTTACAAACCTGTTGATGTCTGATAATGTGCAAATGACTTCTAAAGTGGTTTGATGGTCATCAAATGTCTCCATGATGGTCTCTAAAGTAATCCTGTTTGTCTTGGAAAGAATTTGACCATTAAAATGCAAACTGGTATTACACTCAATTAATATATAAATTTATTGTAAGGCTTTCAAAAAAGGAAAAATATGGAGGAGCACAAACCGGGTGGGATGCAAATTAAAAGGTTTTATTGAAACCATGCGCCGTAGCGCGGCATGAAAATAGACACAAATACAATTAACAACGGTTCACAAATGAATGTGGTGGAGGGGATAAACACCCCGGGTTAAACACGGATTACCATACAAATGGCTGGGACTAAAAAAATATCTGGTAAACGCGTTTCAGCGTATAGCCTTACTCATTACCTAATCTAAAATAGTACATGTGCACTATTAAAACCCTCAGCCCAGCTTCTCATTGGTCAGCGGGTACACGCCCTTCTCCTTATCCTGACCAATAGATTGATGGTGTAGTACCAGCCCCTTTCTGACAAGTAGAGAAAAACGTTGCAATACAATACAAGCTAGCAGGTAAGTGCTGCTACATTAATATGCATACAAGAAACAATGTAATATAATCTAATGAAGGGAACACATTGAGGAATAGTGCTGGAAATAAATATATAATATAATAATAACAGACTCAGCAAAAAGGTTTTTAAGGAATAAGTAGATTAATAAATGAATGTGAACAAAAACACGTTCACCTCTACTGACCTCATATTAACCCCTGCCAACAAAAACTAATTGGCAGGTAAAGGTGAATCATTCTCGACTATAAGTATATAAATAAATAAACAAACAAATGAGTAGGTTACATGTTGGGTATACAGACAAAATATGTGAACAAATGTAGACGATAAGTGCATTTTTCCAAGGAGCGTAAACTTCAGTGTTCAGCAGGATCTCCTGTCTAAAGAGAATCAAACAGTTAAACCACTGGAAGCTTATTACCAATTCATGAACAATATCTATGCACATCTGGATACCCTGGAACCCTGGTAGTGGGTGGGACAAGTGTTCAAGATGTAACAACATCCCACAGACCATCACTACTAAAGAAAAATAATAATAATATAAATATATATATAAATGATTATTTAATTATTTAGTTAGATATCGCCAAATGGTAGGATGACTCATACGAGGCACGGATGATTAAATTTAAATTTAAAGTAAAGGGAAATTAAAAATTAATAATTAACGTCATCTCTTGGAAAGAATACAGGGAGAGAGGAGAGAGTGGAGTAGGGGGGAGTGCAGACACATTGACCCTACATGGTCACCAAAAGTTGATGAGGTCATACTCTGAATTGAGGCCCCCTGGAACCCTAGTTTTGAGCTTAAAGATCCAGAAGACCTCCCTTTCCCCCAACTTCCGATTTCTGTCTTGTCCCCCCTTTGCAGGAGCTATCCGTTCGATAATGGTCCATGTGAATGTTGAGACATCCTTGGAGTGAAAACCTGAGAAGTGATTTATGAGATGGGTGGTGAGGACACCTGCTCTAATGTCTGCAAGGTGCTCCTTTATGCATGTTCTGGCCTCCCTCGTGGTGAGCCCTATGTATTGAACAGAGCAAACCTCACAACTAATCACATAAATGATAAATGTAGACCTACAGTTAAGGCAACAGTTTATCTTAAACTCCTGTCCAGTGTTGAGGGAACGAAATGTATCCCCTGTCACTAGTCTCTCACAGGCTACACATGTCCGATGATGACAACGGAATGTGCCTTTAACACTTAGCCATGACGACGTGAATCCCTCTGTCCTTTTTAATCTGATTGGAGCTACTAGATTGCCAATAGATCTATTCTTTCTGTAGGAGCACCTGATACCCCTTCCTACCACCTCTTGTAGATTGTCATCAGCTGCCAACAGACCAAAGTGTTTACCTACTATCCCACAAATAGCCCGGTACTGCCTTGAGTATTCAGTTATAAAAGTGACCCTTTCCTTGGGACCCTCACTTTGACCTTTATTCCTGGCTCCAACCATAGTGGATTCCAAGAGTTTGGTCCTAGGAATGTTTCTCACACTGTTTCTGGCACTATTTATGACAGAAACCCTGTAGCCTCTATCCTGGAGTCTCTTAGAGAGATCATCCGCTTGGCTCTCATATGTTCCCGGATCACTACAGTTTCTCTTCAGTCAAATAAACTGACCCTTAGCCACCCCTTTGAATACTCCCTGAGGGTGGCAACTGTCAGCATGCAACGAGTTTCCTGAGATGGGTTTTCGGTATGTCTCAGAACATATACCCTGGCTACTGGTACCTTTTAAGGTGACATCCAGAAAATTAATGGTATCCTGCTGTATCTCATTCGTAAACTGAATTCCCATACCCTCATCATCCAAACTATTGATGAAATCTTGGAGATCAGACGTGTTGCCCCCCCAAATAAAGAGGAGGTCATCAATAAAACGTCCGTACCAAATAATATCCCTCCTGAAGGGATTTCCCCCTCCGTAGACGTGGGACAGCTCCCACCAACCCATGAAAAGGTTGGCGTAGGAGGGGGCAAACTTGGCCCCCATAGCTGTCCCACGCCTCTGGAGAAAGAAATCCCCCCCGAACTCAAAATAGTTGTGGCTGAGAAGAAATCGAGTGACCTCCAATACATAATCAACAAAATCTGATGTAGTGCCATACTGTCTCTCAAGGAAGAACCGGACCGCCTGTATCCCCTTCTCGTGTGGTATGGAGGTGTAAAGCGATTTAACGTCAGCTGTCAACCACAAATAGTGTGGCCTCCACTCCACACGAGAGAGGAGATTCAGCACATGTTTTGTGTCCGACAAGTAACTCCACAGAGACCCCACTAAGGGCTGTAGAATGTGGTCTAACCACTCTGACAAATGTTCCAAGAGGGAGCCAATTCCACTCACAATTGGCCTCCCCCGCACATTATCAATGGATTTGTGGACCTTGGGTAAATGATTGAACGTTGCTATTGCAGGATTTGACACCAAAAGATATTTCTGTGTATGTGTATCAATATACCCAAGTTCAACCCCATCATCTACTAGGGAGGCCAACTGTTTCTGGAAGCCCCTCGTCGGATCACCAGGTAGACTGATATAATCGTCAGTGTTTCTTAACTGTCTGTATGCCTCATTTCTGAAATCACTGGTGTTTAGGACCACTATAGTTCCTCCCTTATCAGCGGCCCTGATCACTATATTGTCATTCTTAGCTAGGTTTTCAAGTGCCTTTTTCTGCTTGAGAGTAATATTACACCCCTGACCTCTCCTAGATGAATACTGTAGTTTGGTCAGGTCTTGCTCTACCCTTTTCTGGAAAATTTCTAGGGTTCGCCCCCTGCTCTGAATGGGGTAAAATGATGACTTAGATTTGAAAGAAGGGGAGTCACAGTACTCACGCCTGGGGAACCTCCCTCCTCTTCAAGTGACTCTAGGACCCTAATATCACATAATTCCTGGAAATCATATGTTCCTGTCAATCCCCCATCCCTTGGACCTAGATTAGGAATGGGCACATGGCTCTCATTGCTTGCTCCCTCATTTTCATGAAAGAATTTCTTTAGGGTAAGGTTTCGTATTAACCTATTCACATCTAATAGTGTTCTGAATAAATCAAAGTCTGCCGTAGGTACAAATGAAAGACCCAGGCTAAGTACCTCCAGTTCATCATTATTCAGTACCACATCAGATAAGTTCAATACATTTTGTAGTTTCCCCTGCTCCGACCTCTTCTCTGAGGATATCTTCTCTGCTCTTTGTATTGATGTTGTTGTTGATGATCTCCTTGTCCTCTTCCCCCCCCTCCGTCTGTTATTAGCGGGGGGATGGAAAAAACCTGTTCCAATCGTGCACTGTCCAGATCCCTGCTCCCTCCTGGGGCACTGTCTGCACATTGCTGTTCCTCTCTGTAATGTGAGTGCGGTAGGGAGGACTGGGTCTTTAATATAGGTACCAGTGGTGGTGTTGGACCTTCCTTTGGTCTCACTGTTTGTTCTTTTGGGGGTAATTCCTCCCCTCCTGAGCCTGATCCCTCGTCCCACGATTCCGCCTCGCTCTCATAAAAATTTACTCTTCTCCTCCTGTTACGTCTCTGCCTGTTTTTCTGTTGGCTGGGGAGAAAGGTGTTTTTATTCTGTTCTTTTCTCAAAGTGTTTCATTCTTTTCTATTCCACACATATACACGGCTCAGATCATAATCTGATTGATCTCTCAAATACTTGCTGTGTTTTATTTCCAGTAGCAATACCTTTGCCTCTGCTATAACCCGCTGTAGTGTATTATCAAACTTCAAATATTGGGGTTCCTTGCTCCTATTGTTAAGCTCCCTTTGCACCTCTTTAATCTTTGTTGCCAAGTCCTCCAGGGAGCGCTCTTTAAATTCCCAAATCAACTGCATAAGTTTCAGTGAACAGGTAGTGAGGTGACTGTTCCATAGTTCAATGAAAACTTTGTCCTCTGTTATGAACGTGGGATACTTATTGAGCCTAAGACCCCTAGGGATTATACCCAATTCATGGTAACTTTTCAGGGTTTTAATATCCCAATTCAATTTATCTTCCTTTTGCAACAAAAATTCCAGTTCTTCAAATAGTGTAATTAAGCTATAATTGGACTTGTCTGTAGAGAAAATCTTGTGATATTCCAATGGAGCAGTATCCCTTTCTTGGGCAGTCCTTAATGAAAATAAGGATGTCGGGGCTTCATCTGTGTTAACCCCCACACTCATGCCCCTACCGTAAAAAGATATACACACACACTCAAAATAAGTAATGGCAAAAAATCAAGTACACTTTCTGGAGCCAGGCCCCGGCTCCACGTTAGACGTAAGAACAAAAGTCAGAGAGTGGGATAGGTGAAGGTGTAATGACAGGAACTCCCCACATGTACATCTGTGTTGTATATATATATAGCCAACGATTGCTGCTGCTCCAACTGAAAAGTGAAGAAATATATATATATATAATGTGACACTAGAGGGTCCTCTGACAGGAGTCTGCCCACAAACGTGTCCCACACAACGCTAGTGGTGATGCAAGGTGTATAAGGTTAACTGTGCTCTATAGCCGGAGTTCACATAGAGAGTATTCAAACGGCATAGAGTGCACAATATCCACAGTGTTAAAAGCTGTCGTTATCCGGATCATATAAGACAAGCATGCAAATAGGCAAGCATAAATCAGTCACTATACCTTCGTGTTTGATGCCTGTGCGTCCTGCTTGATATCGCAGCTGAGTCCTGTGTCCACCTTCCACAGCGGTCAATCTTAGAACCTCCTCCTGTTACAAGCCCCAAAACTGTGTGTGTGTACTTACGGTCTTCACCCTGGGAATAGTGCTCACTTCCTGGCCAAAAATCAATGATAGAAAAACGGAAAAATATGGAGGAGCACAAACCGGGTGGGATGCAAATTAAAAGGTTTTATTGAAACCATGCGCCATAGCACGGCATGAAAATAGACACAAATACAATTAACAACGGTTCACAAATGAATGTGGTGGAGGGGATAAACACCCCGGGTTAAACACGGATTACCATACAAATGGCTGGGACTGAAAAAATATCTGGTAAACGCGTTTCAGCGTATAGCCTTACTCATTACCTAATCTAAAATAGTACATGTGCACTATTAAAACCCTCAGCCCAGCTTCTCATTGGTCAGCGGGTACACGCCCTTCTCCTTATCCTGACCAATAGATTGATGGTGTAGTACCAGCCCCTTTCTGACAAGTAGAGAAAAACGTTGCAATACAATACAAGCTAGCAGGTAAGTGCTGCTACATTAATATGCATACAAGAAACAATGTAATATAATCTAATGAAGGGAACACATTGAGGAATAGTGCTGGAAATAAATATATAATATAATAATAACAGACTCAGCAAAAAGGTTTTTAAGGAATAAGTAGATTAATAAATGGATGAATGTGAACAGAAACACGTTCACCTCTACTGACCTCATATTAACCCCTGCCAACAAAAACTGATTGGCAGGTAAAGGTGAATCATTCTCGACTATAAGTATATAAATAAATAAACAAACAAATGAGTAGGTTACATGTTGGGTATACAGACAAAATAAAGACAAAATGTGAACAAATGTAGACGATAAGTGCATTTTTCCAAGGAGCGTAAACTTCAGTGTTCAGCAGGATCTACTGTATAAAGAGAATCAAACAGTTAAACCACTGGAAAAGGACAGAGGGAGCCACGTCGTCATGGCTAAGTGTTAAAGGCACATTCCGTTGTCATCATCGGACGTGTGTAGCCTGTGAGAGACTAGTGACAGGGGATACATTTCGTTCCCTCAACACTGGACAGGAGTTTAAGATAAACTGTTGCCTTAACTGTAGGTCTACATTTATCATTTATGTGATTAGTTGTGAGGTTTGCTCTGTTCAATACATAGGGCTCACCACGAGGGAGGCCAGAACACGCATAAAGGAGCACCTTGCAGACATTAGAGCAGGTGTCCTCACCACCCCTCTCATAAATCACTTCTCAGGTTTTCACTCCAAGGATGTCTCAACATTCACATGGACCATTATCGAACGGATAGCTCCTGCAAAGGGGGGACAAGACAGAAATCGGAAGTTGGGGGAGAGGGAGGTCTTCTGGATCTTTAAGCTCAAAACTAGGGTTCCAGGGGGCCTCAATTCAGAGTATGACCTCATCAACTTTTGGTGACCATGTAGGGTCAATGTGTCTGCACTCCCCCCTACTCCACTCTCTCCTCTCTCCCTGTATTCTTTCCAAGAGATGACGTTAATTATTAATTTTTAATTTCCCTTTACTTTAAATTTAAATTTAATCATCCGTGCCTCGTATGAGTCATCCTACCGTTTGGCGATATCTAACTAAATAATTAAATAATCATTTATATATATATTTATATTATTATTATTTTTGTTTAGTAGTGATGGTCTGTGGGATGTTGTTACATCCTGAACACTTGTCCCACCCACTACCAGGGTTCCAGGGTATCCAGATGTGCATAGATATTGTTCACGAATTGGTAATAAGCTTCCAGTGGTTTAACTGTTTGATTCTCTTTAGACAGGAGATCCTGCTGAACACTGAAATTTACGCTCCTTGGAAAAATGCACTTATCGTCTACATTTGTTCATATATTTTGTCTGTATACCCAACATGTAACCTACTCATTTGTTTGTTTATTTATTTATATACTTATAGTCGAGAATGATTCACCTTTACCTGCCAATCAGTTTTTGTTGGCAGGGGTTAATATGAGGTCAGTAGAGGTGAACGTGTTTCTGTTCACATTCATCCATTTATTAATCTACTTATTCCTTAAAAACCTTTTTGCTGAGTCTGTTATTATTATATTATATATTTATTTCCAGCACTATTCCTCAATGTGTTCCCTTCATTAGATTATATTACATTGTTTCTTGTATGCATATTAATGTAGCAGCACTTACCTGCTAGCTTGTATTGTATTGCAACGTTTTTCTCTACTTGTCAGAAAGGGGCTGGTACTACACCATCAATCTATTGGTCAGGATAAGGAGAAGGGCGTGTACCCGCTGACCAATGAGAAGCTGTGCTGAGGGTTGTAATAGTGCGCATGTACTATTTTAGATTAGGTAATGAGTAAGGCTATACGCTGAAACGCGTTTACCAGATATTTTTTCAGTCCCAGCCATTTGTATGGTAATCCGTGTTTAACCCGGGTGTTTATCCCCTCCACCACATTCATTTGTGAACCGTTGTTAATTGTATTTGTGTCTATTTTCATGCCGCGCTACGGCGCATGGTTTCAATAAAACCTTTTAATTTGCATCCCACCCGGTTTTTGCTCCTCCATATTTTTCCGTTTTTCTATCATTGATTTTTGGCCAGGAAGTGAGCACTATTCCCAGGGTGAAGACCGTAAGTACACACACACAGTTTTGGCGCTTGTAACAGGAGGAGGTTCTAAGATTGACCGCTGTGGAAGGCGGACACAGGACTCAGCTGCGATATCAAGCAGGACGCACAGGCATCAAACACGAAGGTATAGTGACTGATTTATGCTTGCCTATTTGCATGCTTGTCTTATATGATCCGGATAACGACAGCTTTTAACACTGTGGATATTGTGCACTCTATGCCGTTTGAATACTCTCTATGTGAACTCCGGCTATAGAGCACAGTTAACCTTATACACCTTGCATCACCACTAGCGTTGTGTGGGACACGTTTGTGGGCAGACTCCTGTCAGAGGACCCTCTAGTGTCACATTATATATACATATTTCTTCACTTTTCAGTTGGAGCAGCAGCAATCGTTGGCTATATATATATACAACACAGATGTACATGTGGGGAGTTCCTGTCATTACACCTTCACCTATCCCACTTTCAAAAAAGCCTTCTAATTAGAAAGTGTTTTATGTGCCTATAACTATAAGCCAATGAACAATCTATCTAGCGAAAAGTTTTTGTACAAACTGATATGTCCTGTTACGTTAAAAATCAAAATAATTTGCTTTAACTTAATAAGTTTTCATACAAAGAAGATTAAACTGTATAAATATATCTCTTTCATGTGTGTGAGAGATTTGTATTTATTTTGTTTTAAGGTCACTTAAAATGTATATAGCTTCTATAAAGTAATTTGCAGCCATGGCTAATGTTCTTACTCTTTAAGTAATAGATGTGGCTTCAGCTATGGCCACACCTGCTACTGTATAGAAAAGAAAATATTTTGTTAGCCTTCTGGTAGTCATCTACAACACTGAGAGTAAACACAATATACATTCATAAAGAAACCACTTTCATTCATCTTTCCATGTAGTTTTACTAAAATTCCAATCCAAGGAATACTTGAAAAAGACAAACAAGATAAGGAGCACACCTGTTCATAAAACAGTCAATGTGTATGTATAAATACTATATATATATATATATATATATATATATATATATATATATATATATATATATATATATATATATATATATATATATATATATATATCCTCCATGTGTATCTGCACTCTCAATGTCCAATAGTCGCCAACCAGGGTGCCAGATCAGTAAGTATTCATAGTAATCTGCAACATAGGACTGCACTCACTGGATTTATGTAAAAAATCTCTTTAATTAGGTAACGTTTCGGAGCACGCAGGCTCCTTCCTCAGACCAATACAAAACATGCAACTAAACACTGTGTCTTATAAACATATTGTGCCCCACCCACCACCAAATTAACTGTGAATTGCGCCAAAACTGGGGTTGTCATAGTGATAACCCCTAACCCCCTCAGTGTTACCATACTACTAATCAAACAATTCCTAGGATAATTCATAAAAGCTTCAAAGTTGTATAGGTGGTACAATAAATGCATGAGCCACAAAAAGTGCCTATTACTACATGTAAAGCTAAACATCCATGTGTTCCAGTACATACATAAATGGATTACTTAGATAAGAGATATATGACTGCCAAAACATTTCATATTGGTGTAAATTAGACCTTCATATGTGATATATAGACATATAGATATATATGGCAGTACAGCAGTGCATTACACATAGTCACATCGGTTATACATGTATTAGTCATTACATCAGAGTAGCACTGTGTAACCCTCTTATTGTGTTTGAACTGTGAGTTCATATTAACGTTTATGATATGCCGTTCCCACTAGGTGATAATGTATCTGTAGCTGATCTCTATTCAATCAAAATTAGGGACTCGTACTGTAAACCCTTAAAGCAGCATTATCACTCTTACCTTATGTATTACTTTATAATATGTCTGTATATATTGTGTTTTAAGGTCAGATTAGGCTCCCAATCTTCTGTAGGACAGATCGTTGCATGAACAAAAACGTAGCTACAAGAACGGGCCACTAGATTGTATTAGGCGCCCAGAGAAGCAGCTCCGGCGCCCGTACTGCTCATTAGCATAGCGCATGGCTAATTTACATAAGTTGATGACGTATGCGCGTGTATCTGCGCGTCGTCATGGTGACCCAGCAGGGCGTTTAGGCAATATGCGATCGTGACCGCTTGTGTTACATCGTGTTAGCTATAGTCAAAGCCTTAATATGGGACACACTTAAAGGAATATTCCTTTAGCAAGGGCATACAAAATAAAAAATAAAGATTTAAAATTTATATTTCACACTGAGTGGGCTGAGAGCATCGTAATGGATGTATATATATGTGTGTGTCACCACTGTATTACTGACATACATCTAAGTGTCTCATAAGGCTAACCACATTATGTATAAAGTTTGTACATATACTTTAAGTTAGGCACACTAAGTATGACAGAGAGACCTTATCCCCTGTAATGTTGATAACAAAAATAATCAAGTAGCAATCCATAGAAATGCAGAAGGCTGTGTAAATCTTTGTAGCCTATTCAACAATAAAACAGCCATAGGGTTAGACTACGTGTGGGGTCAGTTCAGATAGAACTGAAAGTTTTTTTACATTAACACATATGTGTATACAAATGTTTAATAATAGTACAGTCTAGGACCTTGTGCCTGGACCCTCATGAGTCCATTCAGTAAAACCTCAAAATATATCATTGGTTTACTGTTATAAATGGCAATCAAAGTGACATCACATTCTCCCGAATAGCTTAGTATAGGTTTAGCAATACAGTGTTATTAGATTGTTAATGTCTTTAGGTAAAAAAAGTCTGTATCAGTCCTACTGAAAACAGATCCTGTGTTAGGTTGCCAGGAACAAACACAGTGTACTCCAACTAGTTCAAGAATACCATAGGTGTCCCATTAATACCCATATGTCACGTATCAAAGTGACCTGCTTCCATCACTAAGTAGCCAACACACAGGCCCATAAATGACACTTAAGTTGGACCCACCAAGTGTGTATCACACTAGGGCATATGAAACTCACTGGTTAGTTAACCAACTATAGTGTGTCCAGGCAGGTCCTGTACCTTATCTGTGCTCCGCTGGTCCAACATCATGACCTGACTTGTGTCCCACAATCGCGGGTGGAATGCACCAGGTGCCTCATCACAAGACCGGAATGTAAAGTAGCCATTGTAGCTTAGTTTCAGAGGAAGCAGTGCCAGTCATTGGACATATTCAGGCCTTTGGGGTATAGGGTACCAAGTCTATGAATCCATCTCGCTTCCATCTGGAGTAGGGTTCTATCTCTGTCCCCACCTCGTTTGAGGTGGCCAATTTTATGTAGGAAAAACGACAGACAATGCACGTCTCAGAATGGCGAACCATAGATCAGCCATAAGAAGCGCCCTGGATAAAGGAACTTCGGACCAACCTGTGGCAAGACATTTCCTTATGGCCAAACATAAAGTAACAGATTTAAGGTTCATCTTGATTGACCACGTTCCATCCCTCAAACGAGGTGGGGACAGAGATAGAACCCTACTCCAGATGGAAGCGAGATGGATTCATAGACTTGGTACCCTATACCCCAAAGGCCTGAATATGTCCAATGACTGGCACTGCTTCCTCTGAAACTAAGCTACAATGGCTACTTTACATTCCGGTCTTGTGATGAGGCACCTGGTGCATTCCACCCGCGATTGTGGGACACAAGTCAGGTCATGATGTTGGACCAGCGGAGCACAGATAAGGTACAGGACCTGCCTGGACACACTATAGTTGGTTAACTAACCAGTGAGTTTCATATGCCCTAGTGTGATACACACTTGGTGGGTCCAACTTAAGTGTCATTTATGGGCCTGTGTGTTGGCTACTTAGTGATGGAAGCAGGTCACTTTGATACGTGACATATGGGTATTAATGGGACACCTATGGTATTCTTGAACTAGTTGGAGTACACTGTGTTTGTTCCTGGCAACCTAACACAGGATCTGTTTTCAGTAGGACTGATACAGACTTTTTTTACCTAAAGACATTAACAATCTAATAACACTGTATTGCTAAACCTATACTAAGCTATTCGGGAGAATGTGATGTCACTTTGATTGCCATTTATAACAGTAAACCAATGATATATTTTGAGGTTTTACTGAATGGACTCATGAGGGTCCAGGCACAAGGTCCTAGACTGTACTATTATTAAACATTTGTATACACATATGTGTTAATGTAAAAAAACTTTCAGTTCTATCTGAACTGACCCCACACGTAGTCTAACCCTATGGCTGTTTTATTGTTGAATAGGCTACAAAGATTTACACAGCCTTCTGCATTTCTATGGATTGCTACTTGATTATTTTTGTTATCAACATTACAGGGGATAAGGTCTCTCTGTCATACTTAGTGTGCCTAACTTAAAGTATATGTACAAACTTTATACATAATGTGGTTAGCCTTATGAGACACTTAGATGTATGTCAGTAATACAGTGGTGACACACACATATATATACATCCATTACGATGCTCTCAGCCCACTCAGTGTGAAATATAAATTTTAAATCTTTATTTTTTATTTTGTATGCCCTTGCTAAAGGAATATTCCTTTAAGTGTGTCCCATATTAAGGCTTTGACTATAGCTAACACGATGTAACACAAGCGGTCACGATCGCATATTGCCTAAACGCCCTGCTGGGTCACCATGACGACGCGCAGATACACGCGCATACGTCATCAACTTATGTAAATTAGCCATGCGCTATGCTAATGAGCAGTACGGGCGCCGGAGCTGCTTCTCTGGGCGCCTAATACAATCTAGTGGCCCGTTCTTGTAGCTACGTTTTTGTTCATGCAACGATCTGTCCTACAGAAGATTGGGAGCCTAATCTGACCTTAAAACACAATATATACAGACATATTATAAAGTAATACATAAGGTAAGAGTGATAATGCTGCTTTAAGGGTTTACAGTACGAGTCCCTAATTTTGATTGAATAGAGATCAGCTACAGATACATTATCACCTAGTGGGAACGGCATATCATAAACGTTAATATGAACTCACAGTTCAAACACAATAAGAGGGTTACACAGTGCTACTCTGATGTAATGACTAATACATGTATAACCGATGTGACTATGTGTAATGCACTGCTGTACTGCCATATATATCTATATGTCTATATATCACATATGAAGGTCTAATTTACACCAATATGAAATGTTTTGGCAGTCATATATCTCTTATCTAAGTAATCCATTTATGTATGTACTGGAACACATGGATGTTTAGCTTTACATGTAGTAATAGGCACTTTTTGTGGCTCATGCATTTATTGTACCACCTATACAACTTTGAAGCTTTTATGAATTATCCTAGGAATTGTTTGATTAGTAGTATGGTAACACTGAGGGGGTTAGGGGTTATCACTATGACAACCCCAGTTTTGGCGCAATTCACAGTTAATTTGGTGGTGGGTGGGGCACAATATGTTTATAAGACACAGTGTTTAGTTGCATGTTTTGTATTGGTCTGAGGAAGGAGCCTGCGTGCTCCGAAACGTTACCTAATTAAAGAGATTTTTTACATAAATCCAGTGAGTGCAGTCCTATGTTGCAGATTACTATATATATATATATATATATATATACACACAGTATATACACAGAGAGAGAATCACACACACAGGAACTAACAACCGGCTCAATACCATTGTTAGCCTGTTCTATGGCGATTTACCACCTGGGTGCAGCTTCTTTTAGCCCAGTAATGCTTTTCACAGAGTAGAACTTTTGTGTAGTATATCAGTCTGATCCCGCCTTTTACAGTCAGTCAAGCGCCGAAATACCAGGCAATTCACTCTGAACAAGGAACATAGCAACCCCAGACGATCGTTTCGGCCTTCATTGAGCCTCATCAGTGAGGTGTATCCATATTCCTCTAAGCACACTGAGCAAGGAGTCCACGTCTGTCTGATTTCCCCTTTTTCCCATAGGGAGACTAAATACACATAGAGAGAAGCACACTCACAGGAACGAACAACCGGCTCAATACTATTGTTAGCCTGTTCTATGGCAATTTGCCACCTGGGTGCAGCTTCTTTTAGCCCAGTAATGCTTTTCACAGAGTAGAACTTTCATGTAGCATATCATTCTGATCCCGCCTATTACAGTCAGTCCAGCGCCAAAATACCAGGCAATTCACTCTAAACAAGGAACATAGCAACCCCAGACAATCGTTTCGGCCTTCATTGAGCCTCATCAGTGAGGTGTATCCATATTCCTCTAAGCACACTGAGCAAGGAGTCCATGTCTGGATTCCTCTTTTTCCCATAGGGAGACTAAATACACACAGAGAGAAGCACACTCACAGGAACGAACAACCGGCTCAATAACATTGTTAGCCTGTTCTATGGCGATTTACCACCTGGGTGCAGCTTCTTTTAGCCCAGTAATGCTTTTAACAGAGTAGAACTCCTCTTATGGGGACATGTTTTGTTTGATGGTCTGACATTTGACAAAGGTGTTAGTATAACACCAAAACGTTATGTTTTTGACATGTGCTTGAATTGGAATTAAACAATTGGAATTGTACTAAGTCCAGTGAGTGCCTTTCTTCAACGATGGGAATTATATATATATATATATATATATATATATATATATATATAAATGCAAGACAAGCGCACTCCAAGGGACTTTTCAAAATCACTTTAATCAGTGTTAACGTTTTCGGACATAATATAGTCCGTCTTGTGTTTTTTGTCCAACACCGATTAAAGTGATTTGGAAAAGTCCCTTGGAGTGCGCTTGTCTTGCATTTCTATCTACTCTGTTTGCTGCACCCAGGGCATAAGGACTTTTGGTTATTGGGAGTGCAATTTCCTGCCTGTCTATATATATATATATATATATATATATATACAGTATATGTATGTGTGTGTATGTGACATTTTATGTTTTGCAGAAGTAATTAACAAGCATTCACTTAATAATAAAATGCACTTTATTCTATGCTTATCCAGGAATGTCCCTGTAATACAATATAGTATAGTAGTAAAGTATATATTTGTTTCATATAGCTATATGCACTAGAATAACTACTGAGAGCTGATATGTAGAATGTTTTTATATGTAGATGTGTGTGAATGTATACGTATCTGTGTGTAAATGAGACTGTGTGGCATGTGCTTGTTAATAGGTTCAGTCATTTTTATTAAAATAAACATGTAATTTCGCACTCTTTAATATTTTCATGTTGTAAGCACACGTCAATATAGTCAGGGAAATGATAAGTAAAAGCTGTATGAACTTAATATGAACATCTTGGAAGAAAATGACAGTTAAAAGACGATGGATGCTTTTAATTTCCTATTGAGCTACACTGGCAGGGAAATCGTGTTCCAGAGGAAAAGAGATTCCGCAATAGGAAGTCAGTATAGGACAATGTGGTGAGGAAGAAAAATCAATAGGAAACACATCTGGAGAGGTGGCTGGTTCCCACGGGTGTGCTGTGAGTGCACTAGATTTTGTATAGGAAATGCAAATTAGCGGAATAGGTGCAGGGAATCCTTATGAATAATGGAAGGCATGAAATAGCTTTGGCAACAGAATATGTGCAGAGTCTGCAATTTTTGCATCTGCAATTCACTTTTTCATGTTTAAGGTACAAAAAAAATCAAATTAAAGGGACATTACTCAAATTTGAAATCCCATACATAATGTGAAAATAAATTGCAATCCAGTTTTATTATTTATTTGGTCCGCTTTTCCAGTAATTTATACTTGAAAATGTTTCCATTTTCCCTAGAGGGGAGATAGATCATCATATAGAATTCGGAAACCTGACCTTCCTACATGATGCCCAGTGATTGTTCGATCCCTGCAGGAGCTCATTTATATTTGTCCCTAGTTGGTCACAGCAGAGGAGATAAGGTAAACAACACTCAAGAGGCTTTTCTTGTGGTGCGTCCCTGGACTGCAAAAAATGCAACTATTTTAACAAAACAACCATTTAATCTGGGTTTTATTGTATGCAGATCTTTTGCAAAGCAATGATTTATGTATTCATATTACTTTAATGTCAATTAAACAGTATGAACTTTGATTGTACGTTTTTATGTCACAGTTTGCTTAGGATTACATGTTTCCCCAAATACCTATGTATAACACATAACTGAGTGAAGCATTTGCCTTTGGCCCTACAGTATGGGTCTGTCTGTCCATATCTGCAACACATATACAGATAAAACTCACCCATGCAGCTTACCACTGAGATAGTGAAGCATTTTTTTACCTCTCATGACTACAAGTTTAGAAAATTATAACTTAAATAGTACTGAGACCAGCGAGAGGGATGACAGAACAGAACTCCAAAACTAATGCCAATTCCAAAATGGTTTGGATCTCTGAAAATGTGTCCACTTGGCTGGTAAGTGAAAAAAATATAACCCTTATAAATGTTGGTTTTAACAACCAATAAAAAAGTTGCTAATCTTTTTTGTATACAAAAAGAATTCTTCACCAGCATCTATGGAGTTAAACATCGGACACAGTAATGTTGGCTGAACTGGGACATTTATTAAAATTAGGGCAGTGAAAACATGCACCTGCTTCAAATAGGAACTAAACACTGGGTTTACAGTAACAAACAGAATTAATTTAAAAAGACGAAGATACTCTACTATGTACTTTTAAATAGTGGCTAACCAGTCAAAAGAATGGGAACGCTCAGTTGTTACTGGGATTCCTCACACCACTATCCTGATTGGTTAAAGGGACATTATACGCTAGATTTTTCTTTGCATAAATGTTTTGTAGATGATCCATTTATATAGCCCATACAGTTGTTGTTTTTTTTTTTTTTTAAATAAATAGTTTTGATTATTTTTAAATAACATTGCTCTGATTCTCAGACTCCTAACCAAGCCCCAAAGTTTTAGGAGAATACCGACGTATACCTATTGTAGCTGTAGTTAGGGGTGGGTCACATAGTAGGGCTTAGGCAGGTGGCTTATAATGCTGTGAAATAAAATCAGGCTAGGAATGATTGCTGTGGGAGTTTAGGTTGCTGGTGGGGATAATTGTTATAGGTCATATCAGCTCCTTATCCCTATAGCTCTGTCACCCTAGCAATATCCAATCTCAGGTTTAAGGGCCTGGTGAGCTAAGCTCTCCACTCTGGTGAGATGATCTAAAAAGTAATGTCAGTACTCCGAGGTCTATCAAACAATTTTATAAAGGCCAATTTTTACGTGTGAGCTGTTTATCTATGTATGTGTGGTTCTGGGTGTGGAGAGACTCATACATAGCAATATCATGTTCAAAAAGCCCCCAAAGTTTATGAGTGATTTCTCCCCATTCTAGTGAGTTTTTGATGATCAGTCACCTGTTCCTAAAGTTCCCCTGTCAGCCCATAACCTTCACCAAAGCTTCCCCAGTTGCAGTGTGTTGTTTTAGGTTCCCTAGCATGTAGTGTGTTTCTCAAGTACTGAGCATGGTGCTTGTGTGGTGGGGACAAATGTGACAGGGGTGTAACCAATTGCTGTGTTAGTCCTTAGTGCCAAATAGCTTACGTGCCATAGGTTGCTTACACTATAATTATTATTTGTGTGTGTGCTGTATTACAGGGCTAGGTCATTTGCAGTAAACAAAACACAGTAATAAAATAGGAAGGTCATTTTTAATGTTTTATAGGAAGCTTTTATTTGTAATGACAGTGTCCCTTTAATAAATATATTTCAGTATAACAAGCTAACTCTCAACATCCTTTTACATTTCCTCTTTCATTTCCTCAGCTAATTATAGCATTCTTACTGTGTGTATTTTTTTTTTTTGGTGCTGTAAGTAAATAGCTTACATTCCCCACAGCAAGTAATGATAGTTATAGTCTATTCCTACTCAATCTCTCGGTATACATTTCCATCACTATTGTCTAGCAAAGTGTCAATTTAATTTTTTTAGTATTATGAAATGTACAACATATTTATATTATTTCCGGCAATGTGGACAGCATTTATATCGTTTTATAGTTTGTTTGTTTTTACCCCCCTGTGTGTGTCCTGCCTCACAACTGAACATCTTTTAAAGGCAAGTCCTTTTTCTTTTACTATAACACTTATAGGGATAATAAAGTAAAAATTCAACTTAGATGATTAAGATAGTGCAAAAGGTTTATGAGGCTTTACAATTTACTTAAATTGATAAATTGTGCACCATCCTTTTGTATGCACACTTTATGAGGCACCAGCTCCTACAGAGCACATGCACAAGTTCACAATGTATACATATACTAGATTGTGATTGGATGATGGCTGTCACATGATCATCAGCTTATTTGATATTCAGAGAAAATGCTATTGCATTGTCTTTCTACTTGTTAATTATGCAATTCTACTGTATTTATGGTCCTTTTGATAAGCTTAGAAGCTATGCAAATGTATAGAAATTGTTTGTTTATAACCCCTTAGCTTCCTAGGAGGACTTATGCCATTGACACCATCAGTCTTGTAAGTACAAAGTCCCTGTCTTATCTTGGGCACGGCTCCGACACCTTACCAGAACCATCACCAGAACCGTCAAACAGATGGTAGTGCTCTCCATCCTTAACCACTAAAATACAAGGGCACACACTGGTGCAGGGCACCTGGCTCTGGTTTAGATCTGGTTTAGATCATTTTTCTTTGTGCTACTAAAAAATCCAGAAGTTGGAAGCACTTTACAAATAAATAATAATGATTACCATCAAGCCAGGGGCATGTCCAGGACCTACCTATGAGGGTGGTACACAGTCAAAGATACGAGGACCACTAATAGTTGTCAAAGACCTACTAATAAAATAATAAATCATCCACTTCTATTTAAAAATGGCTGCCCACTGAAGACACTTATGCATGAGGCTAGAAATGCTCTATGTTACCAACCACCAACAGATTAAAACTACTCTTTGTTTCACTACACACCAAGGAGAGTAGTTAATATTCTCTGTGTGTTACTTACAGTAATGTCTGTGGTATGGTGCCTTATTACTCCAATATATTAAATATTTTTACCAATTGATGCATCCCTGGTTTTAGAAAAAAAATGACTTGTTCAAATTGTTTATGGTTGGGGTATCAGGGGACAGCAGATTTGCAAGTGGCTAGGGCAGAATGAGAACTAAATATACCACTGAGTTAATGACCTTTAGAAATTTAGCATTGGGACATTCAGTTGGGCATGTCAGATAGGAAGTTAGTAGCACACGGTAGAAGCTCAGGGGCAGAACTGACACAAGATGTTGTGCTTTCTTGATCCAAGAATTAAACCTAACTCTGTGTCCACTACAGTCTAAACACAACCATAGTAACCAATCTCAAAGATTGAAGTTTCATACAAGATGTCTCATACAAAAGCATTCTGATACACAGCCGATGGACCCTTTCCCTTTAAAAAAAAATGCTTTTATCCAGAATTTGCTCTCCCTATGTAACCCCTGTGTCAAATGAAGAGGAGAAGAAATGGCTCTAGAGAAACAGACACTGATTAACTGTTTTTATAGCTGGGAAGAGAACCCAGAGAGGAGAGTATCAAAACAAAGGGTAAAATGCCTAGATACAACTGTATAGTATAGGAAGAGAAGTAAAGAGTGTTGACTTTTAGCTGAGAGAAAGTAATTGGTTGCCCTAGAAAGTTCAGTTTTGTGGGGTGTATATTGAGCCCCATATATTTTGGAGTAAGATACATGAAATAAGTGCAGGATATAGCATAGTAACCAGTGTGTTAAGGTTAAAACATGTTGCTTTTACGCTCACTTGTTTTTTTCCTAATTGATGGAAATCTGCCTCTAAAATTTTAAATAACTTCTGGCTGAATAAATAGGCATATTAGGCTAGTTTCATCACCTTACCACTGACAACTGACTCATTATTTTATATCTTATTAAAAAAAAAATATATTGATAAGCAAGAAAGCAAGGGAATATCAAAAACAAGGCACAATATATTTTTAATAATAAGGCTAATGTAAACTAGCGTTAGATTAACATTTTAGTAAGCAGCTTTGTCATGCTTCTGCAACCTTTTGTAACTTTAATTAAAACTTTAATTAAAACTCTATAAATATTAATATATATTTTTATAGACACATTCATATATTTGTATTTATATTACACAGGGCCACCCTTAGCCATCCCTGTTTCAACATTTAGGGCTAGATTACAAGTGGAGCACAAAATATCACTGTTCGTGAAAACGATACTTGCACTCCACTTCGTAATACCTGCACATGCACTGGTATTACAAGTTAGATGCAATGAGAATGCGAATTTGTGAATTTGCACGGAAGCTTTGCACCCACAAGAGTGTGCTTTCATAGGCTCCAATGGGATCCTCGTTCTCATGCTGTGAGACACAGCAATAGAACCTAGCGCACTGAAGGAGGTAAGTCGCGCAGTGATGGGCAGAAAATTTAAATATATATGTATATGAATATATACATATATATTTATGTGTTTATATGTATAATATAATAAAATAAGCAATAAGCATATACATACAGTATATATTTTTCGGTGCCTTTTTTTTCTAACACCCGCACACTTCCCCGAAAAACTGCTTAGTGCAGTTCTAAAGAAAAAGCTGCTACATTTTAAAAAATGGACCTCACATTTTATTTTGCAGTCAATCAGGGGACATTTTAATAATTAACCAGAGGCCTGACCTCTGGTTAATTTTTTTGAGTGCTAATTGCTACTGCAAACTTGCAGTAGCAATAACCAGCCACTTGTAATGGCTGGTTATTTATCGATTGACCGTAAACGGGCAAATCTGCCCATTTACGGGCGTGCGATAGTGCTTCACTTGTAATCTAGCCCTTAGTGTGTCATATCTAAAGATAGCCCTATATATTACACCTCCTGAT
Organism: Bombina bombina; assembly: GCF_027579735.1. Taxonomy (NCBI): domain Eukaryota; kingdom Metazoa; phylum Chordata; class Amphibia; order Anura; family Bombinatoridae; genus Bombina; species Bombina bombina. The sequence goes on along the minus strand of NC_069502.1, from coordinate 175,747,608 downwards.
ACCATAAACACTTCTTTGTAAATGAAATACATAAATACATTGCACCTTCTCCTTCCCCTTACCCCTGACAATAAGAACCCCCCCAAAGCATGGGGCATAAAATAAGGACCCCTCACGCCCTGCCCAAAGGGCAGGCCTACATTTATATTCTCATTGGCTCACAGTCTAAAGCTGCTGAAAGACATTATGCAGCCACATTGTGCTGATTTTTGTCCTACAATAATATATACTCTGCAACCCTCTAGTCTGCTCAAGGCTACTGCAATCAATTATTTTGCTTGTCACAAGTGGCAAAATTGATAATCCACCTTAAGAGAATACACAGTTGGGTGAGACTGTAGGAGGTAAATGCTGGCTCATGAGAAAAAGTCAATAGCAATTTCACTTCCAATCTCCCTGGGAAGAAGTGGAACGAGCACAATTTTCAGAGATACTTTACAGCAAAGCAAGCAAAATAATAAATGTATGTTTCAACCTTTGTTATATTTTCATTGATTAAACATTTTACAGGGAATTACATTTTGAGTTTCATTTCCCTTTAAGTAGATTTGTCAAAGAAGAGGTGAAGATCCCAATCTCTATTTCAGATTGTTAGAAAAGCTCTTCAAATTAGTTTTTGCCGTTTGAGAAGCTATTGTAGTGCATAAGAAAAACCTTGACATCCTATTTGGCCTGTTTTGCGCAGCATGTCATGGCTTTCATATGGCATCTTTAGGTTGTCAATCTCTTGCATGCTCATTTCACATTTAAAAGAACACAGAGGGGTTTTGATTTTAGCAAAATGTTGGATTACAGTTACTGCATTTGTTTGTTTTTGTATTCATGTTTGTAAAAGAATAATTAACCTAAAATGATTGGAAAGAGTTCATTGCATACAAACTAAACACGGCAGTAAGAATAAATCAGTTAGTCATGATGTCCTCCTTTCCATTGGCTACTGAAGAACTTGCAAAACGTCATGTTCATTGTAAGTGCTTGCATACAGATGGTACAAGTTTGTCACATGCATTACTCAGGCATGTCTGAAGTTTGAAATTGTATTGGTAAAAAAAAAAAAATCCTTAAAGCAAATCCTTAAAGGAACACAGAATCAAATTCTTCCATGAATCAGACAGAACATACAATTTTTAAAAAAATTCTAATTTATTTCCATTATCAAATTTGCTTCATTCTCTTAGGGGTCTATTTATTATAGTGCGGACGGATATGATACGATGTAGCGTATCATGTCTGACGCACAACTGCTGGTGCAATGCCGCCCCCTGCAGATTCGTATTCGATCGGGTTGATTTCTGTCCGCCGCCTCAGAGCATGCGGACAGGTTATGGAGCAACCGTCTTTAGAAGTCTCTGAAGGCTCGCCGGAAACACAGGCATCCATACGGAGCTTGATAAATTGACCCCTTAGTATCCTTTGTTGAAGGAGCTGCAATGCAATACAGGAAGCTAGCTGGACACATCAGCCATCAATAAACAGCTAGCTCCCAGTAGTGCATTGCTGCTCCTGATCTTACCTAGGTATGCTTTTCAACAAAGCACACCAAGAGAACGAAGCAAATTAGATAATAGAAGTAAATTGCTTAGTTATTTAAAATTAAAAAGTTTAATCTTGAAAGTCTAATTTTGACTCTACTGTCCATTTAAAGACTGTACACTAGGTCAAGGTGAATTAATACATTAAAATGCAATATGTTTTTCTATATTTGGCCTCTTTTACTGTTGTAACCTTGCAGGGCCAGATTGTAGATAGCTGGAAATATCCCAGCGGGCCGGCAGCCGCCCTGGCAGAGAGAGCACAGAACAGTGTGAGCAGGTGAGGGAGCAGTGCGACCTGCTTTTTGAGCGCACAGAGGCTCAAGCTAACTGGCATAGTGAGATGGCTTCTCCGCTCCAATAAGCAATAGCACTGCAGGGAGGGCGGACATCACTTGAGCCTGCACAGCACATACATGTGACAAGGTGGGAGTTGAGCTGGAGGCCAAATGGGCCGACACATAGGGAGGAGCAGGCCACAGCTACAAGCACACGGAGCACCTGAAAGCCTAAAGGTAACAGGTGGGGAGCTGCACCGTGGGGGTGGGTAGGCTGGGCCGGTGCGATGGGTGGGGGCTGGGCTGGTCTTCAAAAATTTCTCAGTCTGGCTTTGTAACCCGGGGTAAAGTTTCAAGAAAACAGGCAATTCATAACGTTGAAAACATTTTGAAGTTCCTCTTCTGTATGAAATAGAAACATATGTGAATCTCAAATTTTGGGGATTTTTTATTTTTTAACAAATCACCAAATATTACTGAATGTTCGCCCTGATGAAGCTCAGGGTATGGAACAAATTGTGTACGAGGGAGTCTCTCAGCATATTCAGTAAATACCACATTTTAGAAACTTTAATCAGTTTTCCGTATCATATGAACACATTCAACATGATTTTCGGAGCACTGAATTTCCAGTGGATTAAAATAAGAAGATGTCTGATTGCAACTATTATCTTTAAATATAGCCCCAAAGGTGCATTTTGTTTTTTTATGTCAGATTTATGATGAAAATCATTTTATATCAGTACACTACAAACTTTCGCTCTTAGTGCTCTATTTTGTTGGTTGTCTATCTATAAGAATTACTTTATTTCTTAGACGCTATCAAGTGATTTTTACTATGCATCATTATACATAATTATTATACGTAATTTCTATAAGATATATAGACATATTTACATAAGATTTTATGCATTAATACAGAGCACACAAATGAATAAACACTTTATGTATGATATGATGTGTATACTGTATAAAAGGGTATATTTTATAGAAACATATATCTATACTATAATTGCGTTTGTAATGTTCGTCGCCATCGGCAGTTGCACACGCATCTTCAATGGAATGTTGGCAGCGCGCGCAGCCAAAAGAATTCACCTGGATGCAGCAAAGCTGCATCCAGGTGGATTACGAAAATGACAGGGTGGTGAAAGAATTAAGCTGCATCACTGTGGATTCCGAAAATGGCAGGGTGGCACCACCCTGCCATTTTCGGAATCCACCGGGAAGCAGCGACGGCAAACGGAGCATTACAAAAAAAAAAACACTGCCCGCACGAAGTATAACAAAAAAAACCCTGAACCTCCCACACAAAGGCCTCTAGTTATCAATGTCTGTCGGACCTGATCCGACAGTGTGGATCAGGTCTGACAGAAAACCACCAAAACCCACAATGCAAATAACTTATTAAATTACTAAGCCCCCTAACCTAACACCCCCTAAATTAACACAAATTACCTAAACTAAAAAATACTAAAGTTACATAAAATAAAAAAAGCTAAGATTACAAAAAATTAAAAAGGCTAACATTACAGAACATAAAAAACTAAATTACCAAAGTTTACAAAATTAAACCTAATCCCTATGAAAATAAAAATCCCCCCAAAATAAAAACACCCCCTAATCTAAGAATAAACTACCAGTAGCCCTTAAAAGGGCTTTTTGCAGGGCATTGCCCCAAGATAAACAGCTCTTTTACATTCAAAATACACAAAGTCCCACCTAACAGTAAAACCCCCCACCCACCAAAACCCCTAAAATAAAAAACCTAACACTAAAAAACCTAAACTATCCATTTTTTAGGCATTGCCCTTAAAAGGGCATTTAGCTTTTTTTACAAAATGCCCACCATAATCTAAATAAAAAACAAACAAAAAAAAAACCTAAGTCTAACCCCCAGGTAGGTACTCACTGTTCCTAAAGTCCGGCGAAGAAGGACCTGTCCCATGCGGGGGTTTATTTAAATTAGGGTTGGCATTTTGTAAAAGAGCTAAATGCCCTTTTGAGGGCAATGCTCAACAAATGCCCTTTTCAGGGCAATGGGTAGTTTAGATGTTTTAGTGTTAAGGTTTTTATTTTGGGGGGGTTTGGTGGGTGAGGGGTTTTACTGTTAGGGGGGACTTTGTGTATTTTGAATGTAAAAGAGCTGTTTATCTTGGGGCAATGCCCTGCAAAAAGCCCTTTTTTGCGCTTTATACGGAAAAAAAAACCACCATAAAAAGGGTGGGTCTCATGGACTCTTGTCAATATAAAAGGAATGAATTTATCAGGTAAGTTCTTACATAAATTGTATTCTCTTTCATGTAATTGGCAAGAGTCCATGAGTTAGTGACGTATGGGATAGTAATACCCAAGATGTGGTACTCCACAGAAGAGTCACTAGAGAGGGAGGGATAAAAATAAAAACAGCCATTTTCCGCTGAAAAAATTGAATCCACATCCAAAAAAATATGGTTTTCTCATAATTGAAAAGAGAAAACTTAAAACATAAGCAGAGGAATCAAACTGAAACAGCTGCCTGAAGAACTTTTCTACCAAAAACTGCTTCCGAAGAGGCAAATACATCAAAACAGTAGAATTTAGTAAATGTATGCAAAGAAGACCAAGTTGCTGCTTTACAAATCTGATCAACTGAAGATTCATTCTTAAAAGCCCACAAAGTGGAGACTGATCTAGTAGAATGAGCTGTTATTCTCTGAGGCCGAGCCTGACCCAACTCCAAATAAGCCTGATGAATCAAAAGCTTTAACCAAGATGCCAAAGAAATTGCAGAAGCTGTCTGACCTTTTCTAGAACCAGAAAATACAACAAATAGACTAGAAGTCTTCCTGAAATCTTTAGTAGCTTCAACATAATATTTCAAAGCTCTTACAACATCCAGAGAATGTAAGGATCTCTCCAAAAAAATCTTAGGATTAGGTCACAAAGAGGGAACAACAATTTACCTATTAATATTGTTAGAATTCACAACTTTAGGTAAAAATATAAATGAAGTCCGCACAACTGCTTTATCCTGATGGAAAATCAGAAAAGGAGACTCACAAGAAAGAGCAGATAATTTAGAAACTCTTCTAACAGGAGAGATAGCCAAAAGGAACAACACTTTCCAAGAAATATCCAAAGAATGCATAGGCTCAAAAGGAGAAGCCTGTAAAGCCTTCAAAACCAAATTTTTAAGACTCCAAGGAGGAGAGATTGATTTAATGACAGGCTTGATACGGACCAAAGCCTGTACAAAACAATGAATATCAGGAAGCTTAGCAATCTTTCTGTGAAATAAAACAGAAAGAGCAGAGATTTGTCCCTTCAAGGAACTTGCAGACAAACCTTTATCCAAACCATCCTGAAGAAACTGTAAAATTCTAGGAATTCTAAAAGAATGCCAAGAGAATTTATGAGAAGAACACCATGAAATATGTCTTCTAAACTCGATAATAAATCTTCCTAGAAACAGATTTACGAGCCTGTACCATAGTATCAATCACTGAGTCAGAGAAACCTCTATGACTAAACACTAAGCATTCAATTTCCATACCTTCAAATATAACGATTTGAGATCCTGATGGAAAAACGGTCCTTGAGACAGAAGGTCTGGTCTTAAAGGAAGTGGTCAAGGTTGGCAACTGGACATCCGGACAAGATTCGCATACCAGAACCTGTGAGTCCATGCTGGTGCTACCAGAAACATAAACGATTGTTCCATGATGATCTTGGAGATCACTCTTGGAAGAAGAACTAGAGGTAGGAAGATATAAGCAGGTTGGTAAAGCCAAGGAACTGCTAACGCATCCAACGACTCCGCCTGAGGATCCCTGGATCTGGAGAAGTACCTGGCAAGTTTCTTGTTTAGATGGGAAGCCATCAGATCTATTTCTGGAAGACCCCACATCTGAACAATCTGAAAAAACACATCTGGATGGAGAGACCACTCCCACAGATGTAAATTCTGATGGCTGAGATAATCCGCTTCCCAATTGTCTACACCTGGGATATGTACCGCAGAAATTAGACAAGAGCTGGATTCCACCCAAGAAAGTATCTGAGACTCTTCTTTCATAGCTAGGGGACTGTGAGTCCCACCCTGATGATTGACATATGCCACAGTTGTGATATTGTCTGTCTGAAAACAATTGAATGGTTCTCTCTTCAACAGAGGCCAAAACTGAAGAGCCCTGAAAATAGCACAGAGTTCTAAAATATTGATTGGTAACCTTGCCTCTTGTGATTTCCAAACCCCTTGTGCTGTCAGAGATCCCCAGACAGCTCCCCAACCTGAAAGACTTGCATCTGTTGTGATTACAGTCCAGGTTGGATGAACAAAAGAAGCCCCTTGAACTATACGATGGTGATCTAACCACCATGTCAGAGAGAGTCGAACATTGGGATTTAAGGATATTAATTGTGATATCCTTGTATAATCCCTGCACCATTGATTCAGCATAAAAAGCTGAAGAGGTCTCATATGAAAACGAGCAAAGGGGATCGCGTCTGATGCTGCAGTCATGAGACCTAAAACTTCCATGCACATAGCCACTGAAGGGAATGATTGAGACTGAAGGTTTTGACAAGTTGAAACCAATTTCATTTGTCTCTTGTCTGTTAGAGACAGAGTCATGGACACTGAATCTATCTGGAAACCTAAAAAGGTGACCCTTGTCTGAGGAATCAAGGAACTTTTCAGTAAATTGATCCTCCAACCATGTTTTGAAGAAACAACACTAGTTGATTTGTGTGAGAGTCGGCAGAATGTAAAGACTGAGCTAGTATCAAGATATCGTCCAAATAAGGAAACACCGCAATACCCTGTTCTCTGATTACAGAGAGTAGGGCACCGAGAACCTTCGAAAAAATTCTTGGAGCTGTCGCTAGGCCAAATAGAAGAGCGACAAATTGGTAATGCTTGTCTAGAAAAGAGAATCTCAGAAACCGATAGTGGTCTGGATGAATCGGAATATGAAGATATGCATCCTGTAAGTCTATTGTGGACATATAATGACCTTACTGAACAAAAGGCAGAATAGTCCTTATAGTCACCATTTTGAAAGTTGGCATTCTTACAAAACGATTCAAAATTTTCAGATCCAGAATTGGCCTGAATACATTTTCTATCTTTGGGACAATGAATAGATTTGAATAAAACCCCAGACCCTGTTCCTGAAACAGAACTGGTATGATTACCCCTGAAAGCTCTAGATCTGAAACACACTTCAGAAAAACCTGAGCCTTCACTGGATTTGGTGGAACGCGTGAGATAAAAAATCTTCTCACAGGAGGTCTTACTCTGAATCCTATTGGATACCCTTGAGAGACAATACTCTGAATCCATTGATTTTGGACAGAATCTCCCCAAATGTTTTGGAAAAATTTTATTCTGCCCCTATCAGCTGAGCTGGAATGAGGGCCACACCTTCATGCAGACTTGGGGGCTGGCTTTGGTTTCTTAAAAGGCTTGGATTTATTCCAACTTGAAGAAGGTTTCCAATTGGAACCAGATTCTTTGGGGGAAGGATTGGCATTCTGTTCCTTATTCTGTCGAAAAGAACAAAAACAATTAGAAGCCCGAGTCTAAACACCCCTAATCTGCCGCCCTGACATCGCCGACAACTGCCTACACTTATTAACCCCTAATCTGCCACCCCCGACATCGCCACCACCTACCTACACTTATTAACCCCTAATCTGCCGCCCCCGACATCGCCGCCACCTACCTACACTTATTAACCCCTAATCTGCTGCCCCCAACGTCGCCGCCGCCGCCACTATACTAAATTTATTAACCCCTATACTACTTCCCACATTACTAACACTAAATAAATATATTAACCCCTAAACCTAACCCTAATTCTAACCCTAACACATCTAACTTTAATATAATTAAAATAAATCTAAATGCAAATTACTATTATTACCTAAATAATACCTATTTAAGACAAAATACTTACCTGTAAAATAAACCCTAAGCTAGCTACAATATAACTAATAGTTACATTGTAGCTATCTTAGGTTTTATTTTATTTTACAGGTAAGTTTATTTATTTTAACTTGGTAGACTAGTTAGTAAATAGTTATTAACTATTTACTAGCTACCTAGTTAAAATAAATAAAAAGTTACCTGTAAAATAAAACCTAACCTGCCTTACACTAAAACCTAACATTACACTAAAAATAAATAAATTAAATTAAAAAAATACATTTATCGAAATTACAAAAAATAATAAACACTAAAATACACAAAAATAAAAAAGAAACGATCAAATATTTAAACTAATTACACCTAATCTAATAGCCCTATCAAAATAAAAAAGCCCCCCCAAAATAAAAAAACCCTAGCCTACACTAAACTGTCAATGGCCCTTAAAAGGGCCTTATGCGGGGCATTTCCCCAAAGAAATCATCTCTTCTACCTGTAAAAAAAATACAAACAACCCCCCCAACAGTAAAACCCACCACCCACACAACCAAACCCACCAAATAAAAACCTACCTAAAAAACCTAAGCTCCTCATTGCCCTGAAAAGGGCATTTGGATGGGCATTGCCCTTAAAAGGGCATTTAGCTCTTTTACATTGCCCAAAGTCCCTAATCTAAAAATAAAACCCACTTATTAAACCCTTAAAAAAACATAATTTATGCTTACCTGATAAATTTATTTCTCTTGTAGTGTATCCAGTCCACAGATCATCCATTACTTGTGGGATATTCTCCTTCCCAACAGGAAGTTGCAAGAGGATCACCCACAGCAGAGTTGCTATATAGCTCCTCCCCTAACTGCCATATCCAGTCATTCGACCGAAACAAGCCAAGAAAGGAGAAACCATAGAGTGCAGTGGTGACTGAAGTTTAATTAAAATTTAGACCTGCCTTAAAAGGACAGGGCGGGCCGTGGACTGGATACACTACAAGAGAAATAAATTTATCAGGTAAGCATAAATTATGTTTTCTCTTGTTAAGTGTATCCAGTCCACAGATCATCCATTACTTGTGGGATACCAATACCAAAGCTAAAGTACACGGATGATGGGAGGGACAAGGCAGGAACTTAAACGGAAGGAACCACTGCCTGTAGAACCTTTCTCCCAAAAACAGCCTCCGAAGAAGTAAAAGTATCAAATTTGTAAAATTTTGAAAAGGTATGAAGCGAAGACCAAGTCGCAGCCTTGCAAATCTGTTCAACAGAGGCCTCATTTTTAAAGGCCCAGGTGGAAGCCACAGCTCTAGTAGAATGAGCTGTAATTCTTTCAGGGGGCTGCTGTCCAGCAGTCTCATATGCTAAACGGATTATACTCCGAAGCCAAAAAGAAAGAGAGGTTGCCGAGGCTTTTTGACCTCTCCTCTGTCCAGAGTAAACAACAAACAGATGAGATGTTTGGCGAAAATCTTTAGTAGCCTGCAAGTAAAACTTCAATGCATGGACTACGTCTAGATTATGCAAAAGACGTTCCTTCTTTGAAGAAGGATTAGGGCATAATGATGGAACAACAATCTCTTGATTGATATTCTTGTTAGAAACCACCTTAGGTAAAAACCCAGGTTTTGTACGCAGAACTACTTTATCTGAATGAAAGATCAGATAAGGAGAATCACAATGTAAGGCAGATAACTCTGAGACTCTTCGTGCCGAGGAAATAGCCATCAGAAAAAGAACTTTCCATGATAAAAGTTTGATATCAATAGAATGAAGGGGTTCAAACGGAACCCCTTGAAGAACTTTAAGAACCAAGTTTAAGCTCCACGGGGGAGCAACAGGTTTAAACACAGGCTTAATTCTAACTAAAGCCTGACAAAATGCCTGAATGTCTGGAACTTCTGCCAGACGCTTGTGTAAAAGAATGGACAGAGCAGAAATCTGTCCCTTCAAAGAACTAGCTGATAATCCTTTGTCCAAACCCTCTTGGAGGAAGGACAATATTCTAGGAATCCTAACCCTATTCCATGAGTAATTCTTGGATTCACACCAATGAAGATATTTACGCCATATCTTGTGGTAAATTTTCCTGGTGACAGGCTTTCGTGCCTGTATTAAGGTATCAATAACTGACTCGGAGAAGCCACGCTTAGATAGAATCAAGCGTTTAATCTCCATGCAGTCAGTCTCAGAGAAAGTAGATTTGGATGATTGAAAGGACCTTGTATTAGAAGGTCTTGTCTCAGAGGCAGAGTCCATGGTGGAAAGGATGACATGTCCACTAGGTCTGCATACCAGGTCCTGCGTGGCCACGCAGGCGCTATCAATATCACTGATGCTCTCTCCTGTTTGATTTTGGCAATCAGACGTGGGAGCAGAGGAAACGGTGGAAACACATAAGCCAGGTTGAAGAACCAAGGCGCTGCTAGAGCATCTATCAGTGCCGCTTCTGGGTCCCTGGACCTGGATCCGTAATAAGGAAGCTTGGCGTTCTGGCGACACTCCATGAGTTCTGGTTTGCCCCAACGGAGAACCAATTGAGCAAACCCCTCCGGATGGAGTCCCCACTCCCCCGGATGAAACGTCTGACGACTTAGAAAATCCGCCTCCCACTTCTCTACCCCTGGGATATGGATCGCTGACAGGTGGCAAGAGTGAGTCTCTGCCCAGCGAATTATCTTGGAGACTTCTGACATCGCTAGGGAACTCCTGGTCCCCCCTTGATGGTTGATGTAAGCCACAGTCGTGATGTTGTCCGACTGAAATCTGCTGAACCTCAGTTTTGCTAACTGAGGCCAAGCTAGAAGAGCATTGAATATTGCTCTTAACTCCAGAATATTTATTGGGAGGAGTTTCTCCTCCTGAGTCCATGAACCCTGAGCTTTCAGGGAATTCCAGACTGCACCCCAACCTAGAAGGCTGGCGTCTGTTGTTACAATGGTCCAATCTGGCCTGCGAAAGGTCATACCTTTGGACAGATGGACCCGAGATAACCACCAGAGAAGAGAATCTCTGGTTTCCTGATCCAGATTTAGTAGAGGGGACAAATCTGTGTAATCCCCATTCCACTGACTGAGCATGCATAATTGCAGCGGTCTGAGATGCAGGCGCGCAAATGGCACTATGTCCATCGCCGCTACCATTAAGCCGATTACTTCCATGCACTGAGCCACCGTGGGGTGCGGAATGGAGTGAAGAACACGGCAAGCATTTAGAAGTTTTGATAACCTGGACTCCGTCAGGTAAATTTTCATTTCTAAAGAATCTATCAGAGTCCCTAGGAAGGAAACCCTTGTGAGAGGAGATAGAGAACTCTTTTCTTCGTTCACTTTCCACCCATGCGACCTCAGAAATGCCAGAACTATCTCTGTATGAGACTTGGCAATTTGAAAGCTTGACGCCTGTATCAGGATGTCGTCTAGGTAAGGAGCCACCGCTATGCCTCGCGGTCTTAGAACCGCCAGAAGTGAGCCCAGAACCTTTGTAAAAATTCTTGGGGCTGTAGCCAACCCGAATGGAAGAGCTACAAACTGGTAATGCCTGTCTAGAAAGGCAAACCTCAGGAACCGATGATGATTCTTGTGAATCGGAATGTGAAGGTAGGCATCCTTTAAGTCCACTGTGGTCATGTACTGACCCTCTTGGATCATGGGTAAAATGTTTCGAATAGTTTCCATCTTGAATGATGGAACTCTGAGGAATTTGTTTAGGATCTTTAAATCCAAAATTGGTCTGAAGGTTCCCTCTTTTTTGGGAACCACAAACAGATTTGAATAAAACCCCTGTCCTTGTTCCGTCCGCGGAACTGGATGGATCACTCCCATTACAAGGAGGTCTTGCACGCAGCTTAGGAATGCCTCTTTCTTTATCTGGTTTGCAGATAATCTTGAAAGGTGAAATCTCCCTTGTGGGGGAGAAGCTTTGAAGTCCAGAAGATATCCCTGAGATATGATCTCCAACGCCCAGGGATCCTGAACATCTCTTGCCCACGCCTGGGCGAAGAGAGAGAGTCTGCCCCCTACTAGATCCGTTGTCGGATAGGGGGCCGCTCCTTCATGCTGTCTTGGAGGCAGCAGCAGGCTTTCTGGCCTGCTTGCCCTTGTTCCAGGACTGGGTAGGTTTCCAGGCCTGCTTAGATTGAGCAAAAGTTCCCTCTTGTTTTGAAGTAGAGGGAGCTGATCCTGCACCTGCCTTGAAATTTTGAAAGGCACGAAAATTAGACTGTTTGGCCCTTGATTTGGCACTGTCCTGAGGAAGGGTATGACCCTTACCTCCAGTAATGTCAGCAATAATTTCTTTCAAACCAGGCCCGAATAAGGTCTGCCCCTTGAAAGGAATGTTGAGTAATTTAGACTTTGAAGTCACATCAGCTGACCAGGATTTAAGCCATAGCGCCCTGCGTGCCTGGATGGCGAATCCGGAATTCTTAGCCGTTAGTTTAGTCAAATGAACAATGGCATCAGAAACAAATGAATTAGCTAGCTTAAGTGTTCTAAGCTTGTCAATAATTTCAGTCAATGGAGCTGTATGGATGGCCTCTTCCAGGGCCTCAAACCAGAACGCCACCGCAGCAGTGACAGGCGCAATGCATGCAAGGGGCTGTAAAATAAAACCTTGTTGAATAAACATTTTCTTAAGGTAACCCTCTAATTTTTTATCCATTGGATCTGAAAAAGCACAACTGTCCTCAACCGGGATAGTGGTACGCTTTGCTAAAGTAGAAACTGCTCCCTCCACCTTAGGGACTGTCTGCCATAAGTCCCGTGTAGTGGCATCTATTGGAAACATTTTTCTAAATATAGGAGGTGGGGAAAAGGGCACACCGGGTCTATCCCACTCCTTACTAATAATTTCTGTAAGCCTTTTAGGTATTGGAAAAACATCAGTACTCACCGGCACTGCATAGTATTTATCCAGCCTACACAATTTCTCTGGCACTGCAATTGTGTCACAGTCATTCAGAGCAGCTAATACCTCCCCAAGCAATACACGGAGGTTCTCAAGCTTAAATTTAAAATTAGAAATCTCTGAATCAGGTCTCCCTGACTCAGAGACGTCACCCACAGACTGAAGCTCTCCGTCCTCAGGTTCTGCATATTGTGACGCAGTATCAGACATGGCTCTTACAGCATCTACGTGCTCTGTATCTCGTCTAACCCCAGAGCTATCGTGCTTGCCTCTCAATTCAGGCAATCTGGCTAATACCTGTGACAGGGTATTATTCATGATTGCAGCCATGTCCTGCAAAGTAATCGCTATGGGCATCCCTGATGTACTTGGCGCCATATTAGCGTGCGTCCCTCGAGCGGGAGGCGAAGGGTCCGACACGTGGGGAGAGTTAGTCGGCATAACTTCCCCCTCGGCAGACCCCTCTGGTGACAATTCTTTTATAGATAAAGACTGATCTTTACTGTTTAAGGTGAAATCAATACATTTAGTACACATTCTCCTATGGGGCTCCACCATGGCTTTAAAACATAATGAACAAGTAGTTTCCACTGTGTCAGACATGTTTGTACAGACTAGCAATGAGACTAGCAAGCTTGGAAAACACTTTAAACCAAGTTAACAAGCAATATAAAAAACGTTACTGTGCCTTTAAGAGAAACAAATTTTGGCAAAATTTGAAATAACAGTGAAAAAAGGCAGTTAAACTAACGAAATTTTTACAGTGTATGTAACAAGTTAGCAGAGCATTGCACCCACTTGCAAATGGATGATTAACCCCTTAATACAAAAAACAGATTAACAAAATGAAAAATATGTTTTTTAAACAGTCATAACAACTGCCACAGCTCCTACTTTTGAAGCCTTTTGAGCCCTTCAGAGATGTCCTATAGCATGCAGGGGACTGCTGAGGGAAGCTGAATGTCACAGTAATTTTAACTGCACCAACTGTATCTTTTATACTATAACAGTGGAAAGCCTCAGGAAACTGTTTCTAGGCAAAAATCAAGCCAGCCATGTGGAGAAAAAACTAGGCCCCAATAAGTTTTGTCACCAAACATATATAAAAACGATTAACATGCCAGCAAACGTTTTATATTACACTTTTAAAAGAGTATGTATCTCTGTTAATAAGCCTGATACCAGTCGCTATTAAATCACTGCATTTAGGCTTAACTTACATTAATACGGTATCAGCAGCATTTTTCTAGCAAATTCCATCCCTAGAAATATGTTAACTGCACATACCTTATTGCAGGAAAACCTGCACGCCATTCCCCCTCTGAAGTTACCTCACTCCTCAGAATATGTGATAACGGCAATGGATCTTAGTTACTTCTGCTAAGATCATAGAAATCACAGGCAGATTCTTCTAATGCTGCCTTTGATAAAACAGTACACTCCGGTACCATTTAAAAATAACAAACTTTTGATTGAAGTTAAGAAACTAACTATAATACACCACTCTCCTCTTACTACGTCCATCTTTGTTGAGAGTTGCAAGAGAATGACTGGATATGGCAGTTAGGGGAGGAGCTATATAGCAGCTCTGCTGTGGGTGATCCTCTTGCAACTTCCTGTTGGGAAGGAGAATATCCCACAAGTAATGGATGATCTGTGGACTGGATACACTTAACAAGAGAAAACCTAACACTAACTCCCGAATAGGATTGAGATTGCATTGTATTGGCTGATTGGAACAGCCAATAGAATGCGAGCTCAATTCTATTGGCTGATTTTGGGGGCAGCAGATTAGGGATTAATAACAGTAATGTAGGTTGCGGCGATGTTAGGGACAGCAGATTAGGGGTTAATAATATTTAACAAGTGTTTACAATGCGGGAGTGCGGGAGTTTAGGGGTTAATATGTTTATTATAGTGGAGGCAATGTCCGGAGAGGCAGATTAGGGGTTAATAATTTTATTTTAGTGTTTGCGATGCGGGAGGGCCTCGGTTTAGAGGTTAATAGGTCGTTTATGGGTGTTAGTGTACTTTGTAGCACTTTAGTTATGAGTTTTATGTTACTGATTTTTAAAAAGTGCGGTACTTACGTTGCGTGACGGCCAAAAAAGTGTGCGGTACAGCTGTACCTGCAAGACTCGTAATAGCAGAGGTAGTCAAAAAGCAGTGTTATGAGGCTTTTTTACTCATAACGCAAAACTCGTAATCTAGCCGAATATTAGTTCATTATTTTTAAAAAAATAAATATTTAGGGTCATATTTATCAAGCTTCGTATGGAGCTTCAAGCCCCGTGTTTCTAAAGACCGCTGCTCCATAACCTGTCCGCCTGCTCTGAGGAGGCGGACAGAACTCGCAAGAAATCAACCCGATCCAATACGATCGGGTTGATTGACAACCCCTGCTAGCGGCCAATTGGCCGCGAATCTGCAGTTGGCGGCATTGCAACAGCAGTTCACAAGAACTGCAGGTGCAATGATAAATGCCGACAGCGTACGCTGTTGGGATTTATCGATGTGCTACGGACATGATCCACAATATCGGATCATGTCCGTCCGCACCTTGTTAAATAGGCCCCTTAGAATGTTTTGCCTTCTTTTTTTTAGTGTTTTACTAAGTGGCATCAATTACACTATAAATGAAGTTAAAATATTCATGTTTCACCCTTTAATTCTTGACCTTTATAGCTCACCCTAGTCTTAAAATAAGGCTTGTCTTGTCATACTTTGGTAAATAGTCAGAAAATGTAACACACACCAGGCCTGGACACCAAATCACCCCTACATTTACCCTCTGTAGTCACAGATTATTCCCTGTAATAATTCGTAACACGTTATAAAAACAGCTACTTTGTTTTGACGTTTGCTTAACTGTTCCATTTTCTTCTGCACGTGTTGTGAGGCAAAGTGACAAATTATCTGAAGCAGATGTGGAAGCGAAGGTTTATCTTCAACTACTGATAGAATCTTAAATCCTTCCAAAAATTCCTTTGAAGGTGACAGCATATTTTCATCACATTAACTTTGTGGGTAGAGAAACAAAATAAAGTTTATCTCATATTTACTTCCAGTACCACCTGCAACAAGTTACATGCCCCTCCAATGCAGAATGAGCAAATGATTGTAACATAGCATGACTTGTATGACTGCAATTGGCCATTAGTTTTCAGATTATTTTAAACCGTTAGGGTTAAAGGAATCCTGTAAGGAGTTGCAAAATTATGAATTTACTGTACAACTTTGAAGTGAAAAAATTACTTGATCTAATTCCTAAGAGAATATAATTTGAGCACAACTAACCCTGCAAGTCTATGGGGCCTATCTATCAAGCTCCGAATGGCCCCTGTTTCTGGTGAGTCTTCAGACTCGCCAGAAACAGCAGTTATGAAGCAGCAGTCACAAAGACCGCTGCTCCATAACCTGTCCGCCTGCTCTGAGCAGGCGGACAGACATCGCCGGAAATCAACCCGATCGAGTACGATCGGGTTGATTGACACTCCCTGCTGGCGGCCGATTGGCTGCGAGTCTGCAGGGGGCGGCGTTGCACCAGCAGCTCTTGTGAGCTGCTGGTGCAATGCTGAATACGGAGAGCGTATTGCTCTCCATATTCAGCGAGGTCTGGCGGACCTGATCCGTACTGTCGGATCAGTTCCGCCAGACTTTGATAAATAGGGGCCTATGTGTTTAACTACTCAAAAAGGGCTTTAAAACATAGTTAAAGTCCCTCTCGGGAGCTGTAGAGAACTGGTTTCAAGCACACATAGCCATTTATTTGCGAGGTTGTGCACTGCTGTGCCTGCTACTGATTGGCTCATTGTCGGTGTCTGCTCTGGACCAACAGTTCTCTATAGCTCATGAGCAGTACTTTAACCATCTATTTAATTGCTTTGTGGGGATAAACACATAGGGGCCTATTTATGAAAGGTCTTGCGGATCAGGTCCGCAAGACCTCGCTGAATGCGGAGAGCAATACGCTCTCCGCATTTAACATTGCACCAGCAGC
Source organism: Bombina bombina (assembly GCF_027579735.1). Classification (NCBI taxonomy): domain Eukaryota; kingdom Metazoa; phylum Chordata; class Amphibia; order Anura; family Bombinatoridae; genus Bombina; species Bombina bombina. The sequence continues at coordinate 175,730,986 of NC_069502.1, read as the reverse complement.
TCCCAAGAGCTGCTGGTGCAACCCAGCCCCCTGCTGACTCGCGGCCAACAGGGAGGCGTCAATCAACCCGATCGTACTCAAACGGGTTGATTTCCGGCGATTCCTGTCCGCCTCATCAGAGCAGGCGGACAGGATTATGAAGCAGCGGTCTTTAGTCTGAAGACTCGCCAGAAACACGGGCCCACAAGCTCCGTTCGGAGCTTGATGAATGGGCCCCATAGACTTGCAGGGTCAGTAGTGCCAAAATTACATGCTCAAATTTAATGAATTAATGTTTGCATTGCCGATCCTTAGAATAAGAAGGCCAGTGAGCCACTCAGGATTGATATGCGTGCATATCTATCAATCACGCGTAATGTTCAGCTCAGGAAGGCGATGGGAGTGAATTTGTCCTAAGGTTTTAAACACATAGCCAGAAACAAGCATTAAATTAATAGTGAATTGCTTGAACATATTATAGCATTTTAATATTAGCAGGTTATTTTGTAAAGCAACACTGTGGCTATACTGGAAACATTGTGAGACCTGTTTTGCAGGGGGGCACACAGAGGGGCCACACATGATGCAGGTTGAGTCTGTGACCCACAATTCCCCCTCCCTCTCCCACAACTGATTGTAGAGCCAGATAGGCTCCATACAGATGTAGGCCCTGTTTTAATTGAGAACACTAAGACCCCTGGACTTAGGGTTTGGGGTTAAGGTTAGAACAGGTAATTTAATAGGTTAACCTTAATTCTATGTTTACTTGATTGACAACATTTCAGTGCCAACATTTCAATAGTAAATCCTTCCGACAAACACAAGTCCAGTATCTTTTCTCAGTGAAAGCAGTAAACTGCTGGAATATTAGGCATGACTACATTTTTAAACCTTAAATAGATATTAAAGTTAATTTATTCATAATGTTTCTTTAAAATAACTTAAAAATGCATTGCTAAAGATCTGGCAAAAAAGTTTTATAAGTATTTAAACTGACCTTTTTTTAGTGACAGTTTTAGGGTTTTTAATCCAGGGATGCACCTCTTGAAAATCCTCTTGAGTATACTGTTTTTCTGTGGCCAGGGGAGAACAAATATTTATTTCAGAAAAGGTAGGGGGCAGCACTCTATCCAAGGAATTATGAATTAAGTAGATGGAGCTCAGTTTTAAACCAGTAGATTGGACACTAGGGGGCATATTTATCAATGTGTGAGTGGACCTGATACGAAGTAGAGTATCATGTCCGCTGCACATCGATAAATGCCGACAGCATACGCTGTCGGCATTTATCATTGCCCCAGCAGTTCTTGTGAACTGCTAGTGCAATGCCGCCCCCGCAGATTCGCGGCCAATCGGCCGCTAGCAGGGGGTGTCAATCAACCCAATCATATTCGATCAGGTTGATTTCGGTCCGCGGCCTCTGAGCAAACGGACAAGTTATGCAGCAGCGGTCTTTAGAATCATGGGGCGGAGCTTGATAAATATGCCCCTAGGTGGACTGTTCATTAGGGAAAGACATTAAAGTGGCAAGGTACTATAAATTTAATGGGGCATCAAGTAAAAATACATTTTATAAGCATAGTATTGAGGTTATTCCCCCCCTCCCTTTTGCCATGGTTGCAGCCATGTTGAAATTTAGCTTTCACTGTATTCCATTGCTTACATATGTGCAGCAACTCTTTCAGATAAATGCAGTGAAATCTAGGTTCTATAATATGAGGAAGGTGCATGAAATGTATTTAGGGCTAGATTACAAGTGGCGTGTTAACTGTTGCGAGCTAACTGTTTGTGCATCGGAAATAGCGTGCGTATTACAAGTTGAAAGAGAAACCTCGCGTAAAGGGTATTGCATTAACAAAACGTTGCACTAAACACAACATAAATATATTTCAAAATACAGTCAAACTCATATAAATACTATCTGATAAAAAATTATTCATAAAAATATAACAAGTTATAAGGGTTAAAAGGTATATGGTGTTTTACTGCAAAGGTCTTTAATGAATATATATATATATATATATATATATATATATATATATATATATATATATGCCTGTCTATATGCAATGGAGGTTGTGGCAGTTTAGGGTTAATAGTGTAGGGTACTTATGGTGGGTATGTGGCGTTATAGGGATTAATAGGATAGGCACTTGTGGTGGATATATTGCGGTATAGGGGTTACTGGGATAGGTACTTGCAGTGGATATGTGGCTGTATAGATATTTATTAGTGTAGTGTTAGTTTGCGATCGTGGGGTAGTTCAGTTTAGGGGTATTAGTATTACTGGTTAGGCACGGCAGTTCTATTTCAATGGATCTTTTACTATACATCGCCAATATGGGCAGTGATGCTGTGTGTTATCTATAGCCAGCATCGCCGACCAATGGCATGTATAGTAAACGCCTCTCTGGAGCTTGGAATATTTCAACAGGCTTGCTCAACATTTTGCCGCCTCATAGCACTTTCAATCATTGGGACCTTGGACCTTTTTAGTGGGGGCCCCACCCAGCTGATTTTACTGACCAACCAGCTATAATTTTAGCCAATCTTAAGATAGATGAGCTAATAATGAAAATGTAAATTTTTGTATTGCACAAATTATCCTTATATACGTTTATGTTCATTTATCCAATTAATTTGTGCTTTTGATAGCTGCAAATGATATAATATTAGAAATTATTGCAGTGGTACCCCCCCCCCCCCCACACACACACACACTTTACAATCCCACCCAAAAACAATACTCCTGGACTATAGTTGTGTACCTTTAAAAAAAAAAAATCATGACTTAAAAGGAGCCTAGTGCACATATTGAAAAGGTCACTTAAAGTGAGATATGTTCAAAGACTGACATTTATTGGTCTCTAAAAGCCACAATGAAACAGAAAAAGAAAGGCACAAGTTTTTTTTTGGTTAAGAAGCACTCCTTTGGGTTAATTCCTTAATTACTACTTGCATTGCATGCACCTGGCTCTTACAGTTCTCTGAATCCATAAGCAGAAAAGATCTATTGCTTTTAAGTCTTTTGAAGCTGATGTTAAACGTCCTCTGTGTCTGGGGATGTGAAGATGTTGGTGTCCGTGCAGCTGTGGCTTGGCCGGAGTTGTGGAATGTTTGTGGTGCTACACAGTGTCCTCGGATACTATTGTTTAGCTATCCACATCGTTCTTCAATTGCCAAATTCTCATTCCAGTGATCAGTTCTTGTTGTCCTCTAGGTCATTCATGGATCCATGCCCACATGTAGGTCTATTACTTGTAGTCTCTATTGTATCTGTAGCTCTTGCATATATATTCTGATTTATCCATATGCCCAATATAAATGTCTGATGAGACACTTGTTACATTATAAGCTAGAAAAATAATTAATAAGATGTAGCAGAAAGTCATTGATGCTGTTCCCCCTTGGTAAATAATTAAAGGGACATTAAAAATATTGTTTTATCACTGCATCTAAAACAGCTTTTTAGTATTTACTACAGTTTTTTTTTAATTTTATTTATGTTAATTCATTAAAAAATAAACATGTCTATATCCACCAATGTAACTGTGGGAGTTTTTTTAATCAGCCTATCCCATGGACCAGGTATGTACAGACATGCACGTCCTCTTAGTTTTCAAAATCTAAATAAACAGCTTTAACATAACGTTTTTACATAATATGAAACCCACAAATGTATTTTGTGATACAGGCAGAGCATATCATTTAAAAAAAGTTTCCAATACACTTCTATTATCAAATTTGCTTTGTTCCCATGTTATTCTGTGTTGAAGAGATACCTAGGTAGGCATCTTGAGCGCTATATGGCAGGAAATAGTGCTGCCATAAAGTTCTCCAGAAATGGGCTGGCTCCTAAGCATAAATACCTAGATTTCAATAAAAAATACCAAGATAAGAAATAAAAATTGGTAATAGGAGTAAATTAGAAAGTTGTTTAATATTGCATGCTCTATCTGAATTATAAATGAAAAAATGTGGGCTTTATATCCCTTTAAGTGTGTAATAGTTTCAGCAAAGGAAGGAAAACCTTGCAAATTGGTTTCTTTCCTTCTGATCTGATAAAATCTGTAAAACTGTAATGAGTTGCAGCAATACAGCATGTACTGCAGACATATCAATAACCTCATCCTAGTAAAATCAATGCAAATAAATTAATAGGACGATAGAAAATAGAGATGCAACTTAACGTTAGTAAAGATTTATCTCTAGAAAATAACGGAGATATCCCTGCATAGGTAATGGAAATGTGGCCAATGAATGAGAAGGGAGCAGAATAATATATATAATGGTCTGACTATGCTTTTAAAAATTGATAAATGAAATAATGAAACTAGATTACATTTTTTCAAAACACTTTATTTGCATTAAAAACTTGCTTTTATTTTTTACTGTTCTAATAACTCCCGTCCACCTCTGTGCGCATTGATTTGTTTTCTTATTTTGACAGGCAGGTGGTGCAGCCAATAGCAAGCACACACCACTCACCACATGGATTTGTATAGTATGAGATTTTGTATAGTTTGAGATCCTACTTTAGACAATGTAACAGCTAGCAGCAGCTCAAGAGTGCACGTCTACAGTAGTGATGTCGCGAACCTAAAATTTTCGGTTCGCGAACCGCGGACTCGAACTTTTGGTATTGTTCGCAAACCGCCATTGAATTCAATAGGCAGGCGAACTTTAAAACCTACAAGGACTCTTTCTGGCCACAATAGTGATGGAAAAGTTGTTTCAAGGGTACTAACACCTGGACTGTTGCATGCTGGAGGGGGATCCCTGGCAAAACTCCCATGGAAAATTACATAGTTGATGCAGAGTCTGCTTTTAAGCCATAATGGGTCTAAATCAACTAACATTCCCAAAGTGGCTGTCTCAAAACATCCCGGACAGAAGATAGATTGATAGTGATAGATAGGATAGATAGATAGATATACATAGATTGATAGTTAGATAGAATCAATAGAAGAGAAATAGATAGATTTGTTAGATATATAATTACCCTAATAAATTCTAATAATCAAACATGCGTTCTTGGACCCAACTAGCTTGTGTCAATTAGTACTTTTCTTAGCACTTTAATCCCTGTTCACCCCCCCCCCCTATCGGGAGAGTTCTATATGGCCTGCCAGATTACCCTGAAAAATTATAATAATAAGACATGTGGTCTGCTACCTATTTTAACGAGGTTGTGTTTTAAGTACTACCATTCTTAGCACTTTAATCTCTGTAACTCCCCCTATTTGGTGAGGTCTATACGGCCTGGATGATTACCCATACAAAATATAATAATAAGACATCTGCTCTTGGTCTGCGACCCATGGTAACTATGTTGTGTTAATTAGTAATGTCCTTCGCATTTTAATAGCTGTTACTCATACTCACCCTATCGGTGGAGGTCTATATGGCCTGCATGATTACCCTTACAAAATATAACAACCAAACATATGCTCTGGGACCCATGGTAAGTAGGTTGTGTTAAGTAGTACTGTTCTTTGCATTTTCATACCTGTTACAACACCAAATGGTGGCAGGTCTATCTGGCCTTCATGATTAGCTGCACCCAAACCCAAAAAAAAGCTGAGTGGTCTTAGACTAACACCCATGGCTAACTCTGTTGTTTCAATTAGTACTATTCTTAGCACTTTCATCCCTGTTACGGGCGGTCTACATGGCCATCATGATTAGCCGAACAAAATACTACAGTCCAACCTTTGCTCAGTCTTCATAGGCCCTTCATTGTCTGTATTTTGATAGTACAGTTCTTATTATTTTTATAGCTGATACAACACCGAATGTTGTCAGCTCTATATGGCCTGCATGATTAGCTGCACCCAATACAAAAATAAATCCAAGCGGTCTTGGATTAACACCCATGGCTAACTCTGTTGTTTCAAGTAGTACTATTCTTAGCACTTTCATCTCATCATCCCTGTTACTTCCAGGACTCTCGGTGGTGGTGGTCTACATGGCCATCATGATTAGCCTAACCAAATACTACAATCCAACCTTGGCTCAGTCTTCCTAAGGCCCTTCATTGGCTGTATTTTGGTAGTGCTGTTCTTATTAGTTTAATAGATGATACGACACCGAATGTTGTCAGCTCTATATGGCCTGCATGAATAGCCGCACCCAAAGCCAAAAAAAAGCCAAGCGGTTTTGCACTAACACCCATGGCTAACTCTGTTGTTTCAAGTTCTAATATTCTTAGCTCTTTCATCTCATCATCCCTGTTACTTCCAGGACTCTCGGTGGTGGTGGTCTACATGGCCATCATGATTAGCCTAACCAAATACTACAATCCAACCTTGGCCCAGTCTTCCTAAGGCCCTTCATTGGCTGTATTTTGGCAAGACGGCCTGGCACAAAAGGATGGCAGGCAGGAGGGAGATGCAATTCAAGGAAACTAGGAGACTGATTACTGACAATTTTTTAAATACTGTTAACAGAAATATGATTGCTGACAACAATTGGCTAGGTGGGCCTGGCTCACAGCAGGCTGCAAGGCAGGAGGAAAGTGCTATTCAATGGCACCAGCAAACTGATGATTCAAATCACAGCAACTATTACCAAAAATTTTAATTTTTAATTATTAGAATACTGTCACAACAAATATGATTGGTGTAAATATTTTTTAAGTAGGCCTGGCACACAGGCTTGGAAGGCTGTAGAAAAGTGCAATTCAAAGGCACGAGCAAACTGAGGGTTAAGATCATCAACAATAAAGATTTTTTTAATTTTAATTAGTGACAAAAAATTAGGATTGGTGTAAATAGTTGGCAAGACGGCCTGGCACAAAAGGATGGCAGGCAGGAGGGAGATGCAATTCAAGGACACTAGGAGACTGATTACTGACAGTCTAAACAGTGATGATTGACAATTTTTGCAATACTGTTAACAGAAATATGATTGCTGACAACAATTGGCTAGGTGGGCCTGGCTCACAGCAGGCTGCAAGGCAGGAGGAAAGTGCTATTCAATGGCACCAGCAAACTGAGGATTCAAATCACAGCAACTATTACCAACTATTACCAAAAATTTTAATTTTTAATTATTAGAATACTGTCACAACAAATATGATTGGTGTAAATACCTGGCACACAGGCTTGGAAGGCTGTAGAAAAGTGCAATTCAAAGGCACGAGCAAACTGAGGGTTAAGATCAACACTAAAAACATTTTTTATTTAAATTAATAACTATACTGTCTGACTGTGACAACAATTATGATTGGTGTAAATAGTTGGCTAGACGGCCTGGCACAAAAGGCTGGCAGTTGCAGGCAGGAGGTAAATGAAATTCAATGGCCCTAGGAGACTGAATATTTGCAGTCCAAAAAATTATGTTTTTTTTTTTTTACTACTGTTACAAGAATTGTGATTGGTGCCACTAATTGTCTACTTGGGCCTGGCAGACAGGCTGGCAGATATGAGTCGTGGATGGTAGGTAGGGCAGCAATTTAACACAGTATGCTGTGTAAGTGACAAAAACACAGGACTGATAGAAAATTAAGTTACATTACACTAGCAAAATATTTTAAAATTTTAGATTTTAATATTAAAATTATGTTAAGAAGTGCAATGCACGTATGACTCTATGAGTGGTTGCACTGGCTGGCTGCTACGTAGGGCAGCAATTATAACAACAGTATGCTGTGTAAGTCAGATAGACAGTTAGACACAGGCCTGATAGAAAATACAATTAGATTACACTAGCATAATGATTTAAAGACTTTTTTTTGGAAATTTTAAGAAAAAGGTTAAGCACAAACATATGAGTCGTGGCTGATAGCCTTGGAAGGGCAGCTATTAAAAACAGTAGGCTCTGTATGTCGGATACACACATGCCTGATAGAAAATACTATTAGATTACACTAGAAAAATGATTGAAATTATTTTTTGGGGGGGGAATTAAAAAAAGGTTAAACACATATGAGTCATGGCTCATAGACTAGGGAGGGCAGCAAGTAAACACAGTAGGCTCTCTATGTCAGCAAAACACACAGGCCGGATAGAAAATTATATTAGATTACACTAGCAAACAAATTTAAACATTTTTTTTTTATATATTAAAATTAAGGTGAAAGAAAAAAAGATATGAGTGCTGGGTGGCTGCCTGGCACAGACCAATTAACCAAAAGACTGAAAAAAAAGAGGTATATTAATGCTGAGTGAGCCTGACAGACACAGGCATGATAGTAAATGTAATTAGATTACACTAGAAAAATATTTTTTTGTGTTTTTTTTTTTAAATTAAAAATAATGTTATAAACGGATATTAACACTGCTGGCTGCTGGCTGGCACAGAGCAATGAACCAGAGTATATGCTGTGTGACACTGGCCTGATAGAAAATGAAAAAACATTACACTAGAAAAATAATTATATTTTTGGGTTAGTTAAATTTAAACTTATGTTGTTAGGGAGATATCAGTGGTGGCAGTAGTCACAGCATATGCTGTGAGCCTTAAACACACAGCTGAAAGCCAGGCAAATGCTAATAAAAAAAAAAAGAAAAAAGAAAAAAAAAACGGCACGAAATATAGCCCTAAAAAGGGCTTTTTGGGGTGCTGTGCTTGCAGCAGAGATGAGTGGAGTCCTTCTGGACTGTAAATACACTAGCCTAGCTATGTTTTTCCTATTAATGTCAGGAGCAAAAACACAACACGTCCTATCATTAAAAAAGCAAGGTCGTTATGAGTCTAAAATGGCGGATTCCGAGTAGCTGGGAGTGTCTGTGAGGGAGTGTCTGATGTTGATTGGCTCTAATGTGTCAGGCAGCTGTGACATAAAGGGTCAAAGTTTCCACAATGATGACACATAGAGGCGGATCGAACATCGCCATGTGTTCGCCCACAAACGCGAACGCGAACAACCTATGTTCGCTGTGAACCGTTCGCGGGCGAACAGTTCGGGACATCACTAGTCTACAGAACTCCATAGAGCAGGTGGTGAGCTTGTCATTGACTACCTCACCTGCCTGCCAAAGTAAAAAAAAAAAATTAGAGCAGTAAAAATATTAGAATATTAGGACGGTGAAAATCCAAGTATGTTTTTTAAACAAATATAGGCCTAGATTAGAAGTTGAGTGCTACTGATAGCACCAGGTGCGCTATCAATTTTGCTGGATTGTGCAAATTGGTATTTCAAGTCCATGGTAAAGAGGAATTATCAGAGAATGTTTAGTATTTAAAGTATTTTGCTTGCATGATAACATTATACTTTCAACTTGTAATATGAGCACAAGAATAGGAGTGCTATTAATTTAACTTTAGACCAGTTAGCTCTCAGTAACGCTAATATTTGTGTGCTCCACTTGTAATCTAGTCCATTGCGTTTTGAAAGGGGAACTAGATATTGGTCATCTAGATTAATTATTTAATGTAATATTATAAATTAAATGTAAACAAAATTTACTATTAGTCATCTGCTAGGTTTACAAGTGTACAAGTGTTTTCTAATGGACTGGAATACCAGTATTGATGGTTCTCAATACTGGTGTGCATGTTTTAAATAAATATACAGCTAAGAGTATGGCGTGAAACCAAAAAGTGCTAACTGTGTTTGCGTTAACATTCTCGATTGAAGTCTGTAACCTTATCTTTAACATTGGAGAATAAAAGTGAAAGTTTTATACAAAAGCTAAAGGTGCTCGTCTCTTGATATGTTACATTACTGAATGGCTGATGGAGTGTAGCACAGAGCAAAATCCTGCTTTCCCCCAGATGAATGGTGGCCTATGAAGGCCGAGAGCACGAGCGTCCAATCAATGCACAGTTGAAACAGTCAGACGATCCGGCTTTCTGAAAGAGGATACGGAGGTCATCTTAAGCATGCTGAAGGCTGCAAGCATAACAAGGAGATACACGAGGCAGAAGCTTAATGCTCAGTAGCGGCGGAGGCTCCTATATGATGGCATTATACACCAGTCAGGAAGTAAGCCGAAAATTATTAACCCCTTAATTACCACAACATAGCCTGTATGTCGCTGGTCATTAGGAGATTGTCTGCTTATAAAAGCGTATATTGGACCATCCCTCCCTCCTGGAGGCATGCTACAATAGCGCAGTGAAAAAGTCACCCCCATAGAAAGACCAGCGGCGTACCCTGTTAATGGAGTTAATATTAAGGATCACTGTTTGATCAGTAGTATTTCTTTTGACAGTAGACACAGTGACTAGGGCCCCAGAGCTCACAAAAAACATTTGAATTTATTTTAAAGTCAAAGAACCTCGCATTCGCATTGCCTGGAAGTCTTGCGCTCACAAGAGCGTGCTTCCATGGGGAGCAATTGGAGCGCAGCTTTGGGCAACAAATTAAAAATATTTATGTACAGGTAGCCCTCAGTTTACGCCGGGGTTAGGTTCCAGAAGGAATGGTTGTAAATCAAAACCGTTGTAAATTGAAACCCAGTTTATAATGTAAGTCAATGGGAAGTGAGGGAGATAGGTTCCAGGCCTAATACATTCTTTTTAAAGCTTTGAAATGAAGGCTTTAAATGCTAATCAGCATTATACACCTAATAAAATAATCACACAACACAGAATATATAATTAAACTAAGTTAAATGAACAAAAACATTTGCTAAACAGCATTATAAACCTAATAAAATAATCACACAACACAGACTTCACTTGCATTTTTCTGCAAACAGTTCTTTCTATGCATTCCAATCTGGACTGATTTATAGACAGGAAAATCTTGTTCCTTTGAAATCTGCTTGATAGCTCAGGTCTGGTTAAACTGATTCATTTCAGCTTGCTTGGCTTTGCTGCAACACAAGCAGACAGCTCCACCTACTGGCTATTTTAATAAATGCACTGCTTCTCAATGCTTTTCAATAGCAGTCACATGACTGGAAAAAAAGGTTGTTATTCTGAAACGGTGTAAATTGAATCTTTGTAAAACGAGGGCCACCTGTATATGAATTATGGGCTAGATTACAACTGTAGCGCAAAATATCGCAAGCGATAATAGTAGGGTGGCCATATTGCCGCTTTAAAAAAGGACACATGAAAAATACATTTGTCAGGGCTGTTTTCAGGGTTGTTTAAAGAAATGTTTTGTATAAGAACCCTGATATGTATTTTTCATATGTGTCCCTTTTAAAAGCGGCAATATGGTCACCCTAGATAATAGAGCTCCAGTTTGTATTACCAGCGCACGCTAAAGTGCGCTGGTATTAAAAGTTAAGCGCAATGCAAGCACAAGCTTGCGTTCAAATTGCCAGGTAGCATTGCACTCATGAGAGCATGCTTTCATAGGCTCCTATGGGAGCCCTTTATTGGATAATACATAAAACCATGACCCTCACTCATAAATACATAGACTGTATTTGCCATTAAATAGTCTTACTATAATTATAAACTGATTCATAATAAGGTGATGTTTTCAAATGGAATAAAAAAATAGCCTTGGTTTTCTCCCATATAAGACTAATCTTTTTATTATTTTAGTCTACCCAGTGAAATACCCTTCTTAAGAAAATCACTTGTGTGTCTCACCAGGACTCATTTAATAAGTCTCACAGTGATTCAAGCAAATCTAAAAGCCTCTCAGCATGATAGGTAGATACTGCATAGTCTTGTAAAGTATTTCAGAAGCTTACAGCGAACCAGTGAGAGCCAAATGCAGCTGTGTTATTCAGCAGACATACAGTACTATAAATGAACCCATGTTAAAGCAAAAAAGGAGACAAACCAAGACATTCTATAAGTCTATTCTAGATTAGTGCTATTCAGGTTATACTGAAATATACAGTATATTGACATTTTTAACAGGACAGGTTTTCAGATTTTTAGACCATCTATTATGTGAGCCATGTAATAAATAAAAATGTCAATCCAGCAGTAAATACCTTATTCTTCACTTAAGACTACTGATTAAGAAAACTAGTTATATGAGTTCCTTGGCCATCTTTTAGAATAAAATATTTGTGATCGTACCAGAACATTTGTTTGTATAATTCATAGTCTCACAAAGTGTATTGCAATTTTTAGTAATATAGAAGATTAGTATAAGTCTGAATTAACAAGCTATGTTTTCAGAATTTCCTTGGATGAGAACAGGTTAAATAACCAGAATTACTGAGCAGCTGATAATATGAACTTCTGGTTAACATGAAACATCCTGGAAATCTGGCCTGACAGTTGCTACTAAGAGGTGGACTTGGGAAATTGTTCAAGACTACAGTATATTCATGAAAACAAGAATTTAACGGACAATCTGTAATGGTTTCATAACCTTCAGAGAGTAACTAAATCTGTAATCTAATCAGATGTGTATGGTTTGCACATTTTGCAGTTTGCTTTAGGGCCGATTTACCATCAGTTTGTCCGACATGATCCGCTCAGCAGATCATGTCCGACAGACATCGATTAATGCTGACAGCATACGCTGTCGGCATTTATCATTGCACAAGCAATTCTGGTGAACTGCTTGTGAAATGCCACCCCCCTGCAGATTCACGGCCAATCGGCCGCTAGCAGGGGGTGTCAATCAGCCCGATCATATAGGATCGGGCAGATTGATGTCCTCAGCCTCAGAGCAGGCGGACCAGTTATAACTGCTGTTTCCGGCAAGCCTGAAGGCTCGCGTGGAAACAGGGGCATCAAGCTCCATTCGGATCTTGATAATTCGGCCCCGTAGATTGGACCAACAGGGCAATCAACAGCCCACATGCCTGTAGGCACCAAAATCTGAAGCACCCTGTGCTCCCACACTGTGCCAGCAACCTTAACTAAGATGGCAGCTGGCAGTAAAATAACAGCACCACTCATGTGTGGCGGCCATATTTGTTAAGGCTGAGATAAGCATTGTGCATGTGCGGAGGAAGTTGGATGAAACGCTTGTTTAATATTTGCGGCAACCTTAATAAAAATGACCGCCACACATGCACAGTGTTATTTCACTCAATTTAACAAACAAGCAGCACCTCTTTCAGTATATCCAAATCAGCTTTATTGGAACATCACCAAAGAAAACATGATGTTTCGGTTTAAACAACCTTAAAGGGACACTGAACCCAAATTTTTTCTTTCGTGATTCAGATAGAGCATGAAATTTAAGCAACTTTCTAATTTACTCCTATTATCAAATGTTCTTCATTCTCTTGGTATCTTTATTTGAAAAGCAAGAATGTAAGTTTACAAGCTGGCCCATTTTTGTTGAACAACCTGGGTTGTTCTTGCTTATTGGTGGATAAATTCACCCACCAATAAACAAGTGCTGTCCAGGGTCTGAACCAAAAATTGTCTGGCTCCTTAGCTTAGATGCCTTCTTTTTCAAATAAAGATAGAAAAAGAACAAAGAAAAATGTATAATAGGAGTAAAATAGAAAGCTGCTTAAAATTGCATGCTCTATCTAAATCATGAAAGAAACAATTCGGGTCCAGTATCCCTTTAATCATGACATATGATTAAGGTTTTTAAAACCAAAACGTTGTGTTTTCTTTGGTGATGTTCCAATAAACCTGATTAAGATATATTAAAGGTGATGCTTGTTTGTTAAATTGAGTCTATTAAAGGGACAGTAAAGTCCAAAAAAAACTTTCATGATTTAAATAGGGAATGTAATTTTAAACAACTTTCCAATTTACTTTTATCACCAATTTTGCTTTGTTCTTTTCGTATTCTTAGTTGAAAGTTAATTCTAGGAGGTTCAAATGCTAATCTCCAATGGCTAGATTTAGAGTTCTGCGTTAGCCGTCAAAAGCAGCGTTAAGGGGTCCTAACACTGCTTTTGGCCGCCCACTGGTATTTAGAGTCAGCCAGGAAAGGGTCTAGCGCTCACTTCCCTATCGTGATTCCAGGCTACCGCAGACCCCCTTACGCCAATTGCGTATCCTATCTTTTCAATGGGATCTGCCTAACGCTGGTATTTGGAGTCTTGGGAGAAGTGAGCGGTAGACCCTCTACCGACAAGACTCATAACGCCAAAAAAAGTCAGTAGTTAAGAGCTTAATGGGCTAACGCCAGAATATAAAGCTCTTAACTACTGTGCTCTAAAGTACACTAACACCCATAAACTAACTATGTACCCCTAAACCGAGGCCCCCCCACATCGCCTCCACTCTAATAAAAAATTTTAACCCCTAATCTGCCGACCAGACACTGCCCCCACCTACATTATCCCTATGAACCCCTAATCTGCTGCCCCTAACATTGTCGACCCCTATATCATATTTATTAACCCCTAATCTGCCCCCCCCAACATCGCCGCTACCTAACTGCACTTATTAACCCCTAATCTGCTGACTGGACCTCGCCGCCACTATAATAAATGTATTAACCCCTAAACCGCCGCACTCCCGCCTCGCAAACACTAGAATAAATAGTATTAACCCCTAATCTGCCCTCCCTAACATCGCCGCCACCTACCTACAATTATTAACCCCTAATCTCCCGCCCGTGCCGTCGCTGCTACTATAATAAAGTTATTAACCCCTAAACCTAACTCTAACCCTAACACCCCCCTAACATAAATATAATTTATATTAAACGAAATAATATTCCTATAATTAACTAATTATTCCTATTTAAAACTAAATACTTACCTATCAAATAAACCCTAATATAGCTACAATATAATTCATAATTACATTGTAGCTATTTTAGGATTTATATTTATTTTACAGGCAACTTTGTATTTATTTTAACTAGGTACAATAGCTATTAAATAGTTAATAACTATTTAATAGCTACCTAGTTAAAATAATTACAAAATTACCTGTAAAATAAATCCTAACCTAAGTTACAACTAAACCTAAAACTACACTATCATTAAATTAAATAAATAAATTACCTACAATTAGCTAAAATAAAATACAATAAAATAAACTATTCTATAATACAAAAACAAACAAAACACTAAATTACAAAAAATTAAATCTAAGCACCCTAATAAAATAAAAAAGCCCCCCAAAATAAAAAATTCCCTACCCTATTCTAAAATACAAAAGTAATCAGCTCTTTTACCAGCCCTTAAAAAGGCTTTTTGTGGGGCCTTGTCCCAAAGTAATCAGCTCTTTTGCATGAAAATAAAAATACAATACCCCCCCCAACATTACAACCCACCACCCACATACCCCTACTCTAACCCACCCAAACCCCCTTAAAAAACCTATCACTAACCCCCTGAAGATCTCCCTACCTTGAGTCGTCTTCATCCAGCTGAGCCGAATTTGTCATCCAAGCGGAGCAAGAAGATGTCCTCCATCCGGTAGAAGTCTTGATCCAAGCGGCAAAGAAGAGGTCTTCCATCTGGGCGATGTCTTCTTCCAAGCGGCATCTTCTATCTTCTTTCTTCTGGATCCATCTTCATCCCGCTGACGCGGAACATCCTCCTTCCCAGACGGACTAACGACGAATGAAGGTTCCTTTAAGGGATGTCATCCAAGATGGCGTCCCTTCAATTCCGAATGGCTTATAGAATTCTATCAGCCAATCGGAATTAAGGTAGAAAAAATCTGATTGGCTGATGCAATCAGCCAATCAGATTGAAGTTCAATCCGATTGGCTGATCCAATCAGCCAATCGTATTGAACTCGCATTCTATTGACTGATCAGAACAGCCAATAGAAATTACAAAAAATACTGTAAGCGTGTGTGAGTGATCCGAGAATCCGGGAGACGCTGTAGTAGATAGGGTATCCTGTCGGACAGACCTCTCTCTCCCCAGGCACCCACAAGGACCACTAAAGAGCTACTGTGTGGGTGATCTTTGAAGGCCACGGAAGATACACAGGAGAGAAAAAAAAATTCATACCTTCACTTATTGGAACGTGACTGCTACAAGCAGCTGACCGGTCCTGAGCGAGTCAGCCGAGCGGCTCTGAAGCTTCGGCTTGCCAATTATTGCACTGCATGTGCAAATACACTTGTGAGTACTGAGTTCGTAATTATAGTTGTTGTCCTCACATATTTTAGGATTATCTGCACCAGAGCGCCACTTCTTTGTCTTCTTCTAGGACGAGGGATATTGTCATCATTTTTTGTGGAGAGAGCTGCCATCCTCTTGGGTCCCTTTTGATTCTCACATATTGGAAGATTTTTGAATTGTGACATCACTGGCACCAATGGACATATAACTTCATACCACTTGCTTCAAGGACTGTATTTAAGTATATATAATTAATAACTATTAGCTTATACTTTACACTTGTTGTCGATTTGGTATATATTTGCAAGGGCGCATTTTATATTATATGCAAGGGTATTATTACTATTTTTATTATTTGATTATTATATTTTAATATTTTTTTTATATGACCACACTATATTAAGATCCAGTATATCACATAATACAATAAAGATTCTACAACTCATGGAGTATGCTAGCCGGTGGAAACAACCTGCAATATTGATATCAACTGATGCTGAAAAAACTTTTGACTGGCTGGACTGGAATTTTTTGAAAATCTGTCTGTCAACCTTTGGTATAAGCTCTAAAATGATACACAGAATTATGAGCCTCTATACACACCCCTCAGCGAAGGTTAAAGTAAACGGCACTTTAACAGATAGTTTATAGATCCAAAATGGTACAAGGCAGGGCTGCCCACTATCCCTGCTCCTGTTTGCTATTTCTATGGAAGTGCTGGCTGCACATATAAGGAACAACCTAGATATTAAGGGAATGAGATTTGGCTCCACTGACTATGAAATTACTCTCTATGCGGACGATGTCCTAGTGTTGCTTACTTCCCCCGCTGCGTCTCTTTCGCCCCTTCTCAAGGAATTCCAGACATTCAGTGAACACACAAATTTTTCAATAAATGCCCAAAAATCGGAAACCCTTAAAGGGACAGTATACTGTAAAAAAAAATTCCCTTAATGTGTTTACAATTGTTTTTTTTAACCAACTGCAGAGTATAAAATGTATGAAAATTCGCTTTTTAAGGTTTATTTGTGTATATTAAAGCTCTGAATTTGTGTTTTGAAGCCACAACCTAATAAAATGGGTTGAGCTTGTGGGTATAATCAGAGCTCATTACTTTATCACATTGTGTAAATATACCTGCTTCTTTATCCTATATCTGTCCATAAACCAATCACCAATACTTGGAAAGAACAATGGAAAATTGACATTGTATTACCTTATCTCTGCTATATCCCACTGGCAGTGTAATTACTTCTGCTGGCTGTGTTTACAAAGCTTATTTATAGCTTGGACCTGCGGCCACAAACGTTCAGCATAGGTGGGGATACCACATGCTAAATCAACTATTTCAAATGCCAATATAAGAGTAAAGGAGCTACTTGTAAACAATTTAATTCACTCCAGCAGGTAAAGTGAATCATTGGGAACAAATTAAAGGGGAGAACATTTATGAGTAAACTGTCCCTTTCACATCTCTATGCCTCGAAAAGACTATGATAATTTGAAGCTGCACCTTACACTTTGAAACATGATAAAACTAAATACCTAGGAACACATTTAACTGCGCCCACTAGTAAATTGTTTAAATATAATTATTTATCTCTTCTCAATAAGCTTTGCAGGGACTTTGTCAGCTATCATGATAAACCCCTGTCCTGATGGGGCAGAATACAAACAATAAAAATTACCACCCTTCCACAAATTGTACATTTACTCCAAACAGTTTTATTTGGGGTGGAATAAAGCCACCAATACTATAGCGCAGTGGTTCTGCAGCAAATCCTAGACTGGCATGAAAGCACTTACACCAAACCGCGTACAATTTTAGACTCTCACCTCCTAAACTCTCAGACGATAGATCCTCTCTGTTGGATAAAGCACCCTATCAGACCACTGCTAGCGAAACAGTCGCCCCTATACACTCACATCTTTAAGACTTGGGATCAGGTAAGAACTAGAAATAAAGGCATATCCACTCTTATCTCCCCAATGACACCTATTCCTGTTAATGCAGAATTGATGGGTGGTATCATACCACAGGGCTTACCTGATAGTGGACTTGCTCAAGCTTTACCACTGGCTAGATTAACTGAGAAATTGAGACTAATAGGATGGACTGACTTGACAAAAGTGGCTGGGGGCTCGTTCACTCCCTGGCTTAAATACGCACAACTAACACATATGATTCTCCATATAAACAAGATTTAATGAGGGAACTGACAAACTTTGAGCACCTCTGCTTACAGGGCACATGGCCCCGGGGGTCCTTGTTACTAGTAAAAAAAACACTTGATGACGCTAATGCACTCCCATCCATTCACATCCTCTTGGTACACAGAATTGGGGATCTCACTGTCAGGAAAACAATGGAATACCATATTCTACAGCACTAAGAAATCATCTTCCTCTCCAAGGATTCTTGAATTGAATCACAAAATTCTATTCCGGTGGTATCTTACCCCCGGCAGGATCAAACACATATACCACAAAGCCAGTGCATCTTGTTGGAGGAGATTTGGCGATGTAGGCACCATGTCACATATTTTGTGGCAGTGTAGATATTTGACCCCTTCTGGAAGGCTATAGAGAGCCTCTATAAAGAACTATTGGGAAATTATTTTATACTAACACCTGAAATTGCCCTTTTAAACTATAAACTCGTAAAACAATGCAAAATTAGATGGAAACTGTTACAAATAGGTCTGAAAAGTGCTAGGCAACTTATCGCTAGGGAATGGAAAAATACATCAATTCCTACACTACAAGAGTGGATGGTGAATACATCTGAACTTCTCATGTTTGAGGAGTATGCATACTTAAGACATGGAAACTTGACCTTCTTTCAGGAGGTCCGGTTTTATTGGCAATCACTGTCGCATACGTCAACATAAATACTCCCATCTTCTCCTGTCCTCCTCCCAGCCAGACTCCCTCCCCCCTCCCTCTCTTCCCCTCTCTTTCTCTCTCTCACCTCTCTCTCTTAGTCTCTTTGCTTTATAACTTTCCCCTTTGCTTTATTCTCTGAAAGTTTAATTCCTCTTTGTTTATCAAATTGCATCTAAAGGCTATGGCACGGTGTGTGTTCTTCTCCCTTTTTTTTACACTTAAGGAGACCGGGTGGTGTATCATTCTGGGTCTGACGAAATATGTTAGATCAGCGTGTTAGCAATTTTATGAAACTTTGTACCGGCTCCGTTACATTAGACTACCTGTACTTATTAATAAGGGTTTTGTCGACCTAATGGACATGTTGAACAAATGGACTGCAGAAAATGTAACTTTAGATGCTTTCAAAATATGCCATGTTACTTGAAATTGTAATGTTTACAGTTTATTTTGTTTCAATAAAGCTCTTAAAAAAAATACAGTAAAATAATCCAAAGTAATACAACATTTTAATACATAGTACAGTTCAGGTGCCACTTAAATAAAAACATTGCAAAATTAGAAAAATCAGCCAATAGGATTGAGCTCAAATTCTATTGGCTGTTTCAATCAGCCAATAGAATGCAAGCCAATCAGCCAATAGGATTTTTCCTACCTTAATTCCGATTGGCTGATAGAATTCCGTCTGGAGGATTACTTCTGCCGTCTGGAGGACCACTTCTGCTGTATTCGTTGAGGACTTCGGCCCGGTTGGGTGAAGACTTCTCAAGGTAGGGCGATCTTCAAGGGGTTAGTGTTAGGTTTTTTTAAGGGGGGATTTGGTGGATTTTAGAGTAGGGTTGGTTGTGTGGGTGGTGGGTTTAATGTTGGGGGGTTGTATTTCTTTTTTTACAGGTAAAAGAGCTGATTACTTTGGGGCAATGCCCCGCAAAAGGCCCTTTTAAGCGCTATTTGTAATTTAGTGTACGGTAGGGCTTTTTTATTTTGGGGGGCTTTTTTATTTTGTTAGGGGGATTAGATTAGGTGTAATTAGTTTAAAAACCTTGTAATTATTTTATTATTTTCTGTAATTTAGTGTTTGGTTTTTTTTGTACTTTAGATAATTTTTTTTAATTGTATTTAGCTTAGTTAATTTATTTAATTATAGTGTAGTGTTAGGTATAATTGTAACTTAGGTTAGGTTTTATTTTACAGGTATATTTGTATTTATTTTAACTAGGTAGTTATTAAATAGTTAATAACTATTTAATAACTATTCTACCTAGTTAAAATAAATACAAAGTTGCCTGTAAAATAAATATAAACCCTAAGATAGCTACAATGTAACTATTAGTTATATTGTAGCTATCTTAGGGTTTATTTTACAGGTAAGTATTTAGTTTTAAATAGGAATAATTTATTTAATGCTAGGAATATTTATTTACATTTATTAAAATAATATTTAAGTTAGGGGGTGTTAGGGTTAGGATTAGACTTAGGTTTAGTGGTTAATACATTAAATATAGTGGCAGCGACGTTGGGGGCAGCAGATTAGGGGTTAATAAATGTAGGTAGGTGGCGGCGGTGTAGGGGGGGCAGATTAGGGGTTAATAAATATAATGAAGGTGGTGGCCGTGTAGGGGGCGGCAGATTAGGGGTTAATTAGTATAATGTAGGTGGCAGTGGGCTCTGGGAGCGGCGGTTTAGGGGTTAATAATTGTATTTAGTTGCAGCAGGGTCCGGGAGCGGCGGTTTAGGGGTTAATACATTTATTAGAGTTGCGGTAGGCTCCGGGAGCGGAGGTTTAGGGGTTAATACATTTATTAGAGTTGCGGTGGACTCCAGGAGCGGCGGTATAGGGGGTAAACAGTTTAGTATAGTGTGGGTGTTTAGTGACAGAGTACCAAGAAAGCTGGGAAAAAGCCGAAGAGCAGCGAGATAGATGACTGTTAGTTAACAACAGCGCGGCTTTTTGACAGCTTTTTTGATAATTTTGGAGAACGTATTCAGGTCCGCGGCAGCGATGTTAGGCGATCTTAGGCGAGCGTATTAGTGCCGTCTAATGCAGGTAAGTTGACGCTTTGATAAATAGATGCCACAGTCTCACTTATTAGCTTATGGAAGCCTCTTATTGGCCACAACAAATATAATACAATAAAACAGGAAATACCTGCATTGTATTTCAAGGGAGGCAAGTTGTTGATGTTCCATATCTTACAAAACAATGGTGTCCAGGAGAAGCTCCAAAATAGTGAACTTTATATTTAGCAAATGATGTAATCAGAATCTTTTTTATCAGAGCAACTGTGGTGAAGCTTAAGTAACATAGCGTGTCACAAGTCAAGTAGTAAGATGAAGAGAAGGAAGTTATTCAAGTGGTTATTATACATAATTCATTACAAAAATGATAGGAGAGGGTGTTAGAAGTCAGACTTAAATGTGTTGGGCAAACTTCCAAGTTTTCATTTTCTAAATGTTTTAAATGAGCTATTTATCTGTTATTTTTTCATTTAAAGTATACAAACTCTGAAACATCGTTGGCGATTTGGTAAATGATATAGTTTAGCCTTATGAGCATATCTTAGATCATGGTGTTATTAAAGGGATAGTCAACTCAATTTTTTTTTACTGTTTGCAAAGATAGATAATCCCATTATTACACATTACCCAGTTTTGCACAGAAAACATGATTATATTAATACACTTTTTAACTCTGTGATTACCTTGTTTCTAAGCATCTGACGGCCCCCTGATCACATGACTTTAAATTTATTATCTATTGACTTGCATTTAAGCCACTTAGTGCTGTGAATCCACGGGCGTCAGCACAATGTTATCTATATGGCTCACATGAACTCACTTCCCCTGTTGTAAAAAGCAAATACAAAAGCATCTGATCATGGGGCTGTCTTTAGGGACTTAGAAACAGAAAGAAATTTAAAGTTTTAAATATTACAAAGTATGTTAATATAACCCTGTTGGTTGTGCAAAGCTGGGGAATGGGTAGTAAAGGCATTGGCCCCTATTTATGAAAGGCCTGTCGGACATGATCTGACATCGCGTATTACTCTCCGACAGACCTCGCTGAATGCGGAGAGTAATACGCTCTCCGCATTCAGCATTACACCAGCAGCTCTTGTGAACTGCTGGTGCAACGCCGCCCCCTACAGATTCCCGGCCGCTAGCAGGGGGTGTCAATCAACCCGATCCTCACAGCAGTCTTTAGACCGCTGCTTCATAACTTGTGTTTCTGGCGAGTCTGAAGGCTCGCCAGAAACACGGGCCCTCAAGCTCCATACGGAGCTTGATAAATGGGCCCCTTTGTCTATCTTTTTAAACAGTAACAATTTTTGTGTGACTGTCCCTTTAATAGCACAAAACTTGGGGTAGACTTGTGAGTGTCAGCCATGTTAGGAGGAATATTTTGGTGTTTCATGTGTGCTTTTGCTAATCTATCAAAGGTCTCTTAAACCAGGGGTTCTCAAATCAATTGACCTCAAAGCCCGGTAAATTTTAGCCGGACCTGTCCAGGGCCCGGTAATCATTGGGAGTGGGTTAAACACACACACATATATACTGTATATATATATATATATATATCATACATTGGTGTCAATGGGTCAGTATAGCTTAAATGCAAACTTCATTGGTGTCAGTGGGCTTACTTACCTGAGGTCCAATCCATATTATCCTCATCATGCTGCCGCTGAACCTTCACTACATGCGCTCAGAGCACAAGCATTCATGCACAGTGGCACTCTGACAGGCACGTGCTCCACACATCTGAAATACCAGACGGGCCTGTCAGAGTGCCACTGAGCATGACTGCAGTGGGGGTATGTCGGGTCACAGCCCACCAGCAGGGCAGTTGCGGCCCTGTATTAGGCCGTGGCCCATTACCTGGCTGTTGAGAAACACAGTCTTAAACTTTTCCTCACCCACTACCAAATGTAACAATACTACATCAGCTTAATTCCTAGCTGAGATCAAGCTGAATATAACTAATGGAACTTAAACAGCTATATTAGAAACAGTGAATTACTTGGTGTGTTTAAATAATATGCACATATTCTATACACCTTATACATCCAACTTCTTTTAATCTTTGGATAAGGTTCACTGTGTTTTATAGAACATGGATTTGTGTGGTTTAAGGGACATTTGACTAGTTTATATGCATTAATAATTGCTACATTGTGACGGCTGTGCTCAAAGCATAACAGCACTTGGTCAGATTTTGGAAGAACGCATCCAAAGATTAAAAGCCCAGAAAGAGGCAGAATTAAAGGGACACTAGATACCTTGATATTTTTATATAAAATGTTTAGGTTTGTGTAATAAAACAACTTTACAAGATATTTGCATTATTTATTTTGCCCCTTTTTCATGTGATTTAGCTCTTTAAAAAAAAAAAAAAAAAAGAAGAAGCATTCATGCTGACTTCTAAAGGCAACCCCTGCAAAAATATCTTCCTAATTGGTTTTAGCTGAAAACAACTGCAAAATAAAGTACTTTATACTAACATTATGACCATGGCTAGTATTGTTGTCAGCAGACTAAATCCCAGATTAGCTCATCCTAAAAGGGCAAATCTAGTGTGGAGTTTGGTTATTGATAAACAATTGCAGTAAAAAGGATGTTAATTAGTTTTTCAAATGTTTACACTGATATGTTATTCTACAGCTACATAATAGAAATGTCTTGTAATTAATTCACCTTTAAAGGGATCGTGTTTACCCCTGCTGTGAGGATGATGCTACCTACTGTCTGAGACACTGATGGTGACAGTGAAGAGAGTGGAATCTCTTGTTATGCGGGATGGTAATATGAGTGAGCAGTTTCAAACCCCTTCTGTTGTGGAACCCCACTCAGGAGAGAAATGTGCATGATTTTACAAATGGAGTGGTATTGCCTCTGAGGTGATGGTAACAGAGAAGGGCTTGGCTATTGTTTGCTTGGGGGACTTATAGCCCCAGATTTTCAAACAACTTGTAGTTAAAACCTTTGAGCCTGATAACAGGCCCTTAAAGTAGGCTGACCATATTGCCGCTTTAAAAAGGGACACATATGAAAAATACATAAGTTAGGGTTCTCATAATGGAACATTATTCAAAACCATTTCTTTAAACAACCCTGACATATGTATTTTTCATATCTGTCCCTCTTTAAAACGGCATTATGGTCAGCCTACCTTAAAGGGATATTAAAGGGACAGTAAAGTCATAATTAGACATTCATGATTAGAGCATACAATTTTAAACAACTTTTGAATTTACTTCTATCATTTCATTTGCTTCCTTCTCTTCTTATCCTTCGTTGAAGGGTTTATCTACGTAAGCTTAGTAGCAGTAAAGCACCTGGGTGCTAGCTACTGATTGGTGGCTGCATTTATATCCTGATTGTCATTGGCTCACCCCATGAGCCCTATCTATCAAGCCTTCAACTTTCTAGCATTCGCCAGCACCAATACGCTCGCCTAACATCGCCTAACATCGCGGCCGCGGACCTGAATACGATCTCCATATTTACAAAAAAGCCGGCAAAAAGCTACGCACCAAGTACGGGGCGATGAGCAGCGGACTGTTGTTAACTAACAGTCATCGATCTCGCTGCTGTTCGGCTTTTTACCAACTTTATTTATACCCTGTCACTAAACACCGCCACTATACTAAAATGATTGATCCCTATCCTGCTGCTCCAGGACCCCACCACAAACTAAATAAAGTTATTAACCCCTATCCCGCCACTCCCAGACCCACCACAACCTAAATAAAGTTATTAACCCCTATCCCACCGCTCCCAGACCCCATAGCAACCTAAGTAAAGTTATTAACCCCTATCCCGCTGCTCCCAGACCCCACCGCAACCTAAATAAAGTTATTAACTCCTCCCTATCCCGCCGCTCCCAGACCCCACCGCAACCTAAATAAAGTTATTAACCCCTATCCCGCCGCTCCCAGACACAGCCGCCACTAAATAAATGTATTAACCCCTAAACCCCTGGCCTCCCACATCACTACCACTTACTAAACCTATTAACCCCTAAACTGCCAGCCCCCCACATTGCCATAAACTAAATTAAGCTATTAACCCCTAATCCTAACAACCCGCTAACTTTACATTAAAATTACCTCATCCCTATCTTATAATAAATTAAAACTTACCTGTAGAATTAAATTGCACTATATTAAACTATTAATTAACCTACCCTAACTATTATACTAAAATTACATTAAACTATTAATTAACCTACCCTAACTATTATACTAAAAATACATTAAACTACCAATTAAATTAACTATATTACATATTTAAAAACCTAACCCTACTCAAATTATTTAAATCTACAAATAAAAAAATGTAAATTACAAAAAAATAATCACTAAGTTACAAAAAATAAAAAACACTAAGTTACAAAAAATAAAAAACACTAATTTCCAAAAATAAAAAAAAACACACAAAGTTACAAAAAAGAAAAAAACACAGTATCAAAAAATAAAAAAGAATTACACCTAATCTAATAGCCCTATCAAAATAAACTACAATAAACTACCAATGGCCCTTAAAAGGGCCTTTTGTGGGGCATTGCCCCAAAGAAATCAGCTCTTTTACCTGTAAAAAAAAATACAAACACCCCCCAACAGTAAAACCCACCACCCACACAACCAACCCCCCCAAATAAAAAAACCTATCTAAAAAACCTAAGCTCCCCATTGCCCTGAAAAGGGCATTTGTATGGGCATTGCCCTTAAAAGGGCATTTAGCTCTTTTACTGTCCGGTCTGGTCTACTCCAAAAATAAAGCCCACCCAATAAACCCTTAAAAAAAACTAACACTAACCCCCGACGATCCACTTACAGTTTTCGAAGACCGGACATCCATCCTCATCCAAGCAGCAGAAGTCCTCATCAAAGCCGGAAGAAGTCTTCATCCAGACGGCATCTTCTATCTTCATCCATCCGGCAGGGAGCGGGTCCATCTTCAAGACATCCGGCGCGGAGCTCTTCTTCTTACGATGGTCAATGTAGAATCAAGTTTCCCTTTAAGGTAAATCATCCAAGATGGCGTCCCTTACATTCCGATTGGCTGATTCTATCAGCCAATAGGAATTAAAGGGGAAAAAATCCTATTGGCTGTTGCAATCAGCCAAAAGGATTGAGCTTTTATCCTATTGGCTGATCCAATCAGCCAATAGGATTGAGCTCGCATTCTATTGGCTGATTGGAATAGCCAATAGAATCCAAACTCAATCCTATTGGCTGATTGCAACATTCAATAGGATTTTTCCCCTTTAATTCCTATTGGCTGATGGATCGTTGGGGTTAGTGTTAGGTTTTTTAAGGGTTTATTGGGTGAGTTTTATTTTTAGAGTAGGGTCCGGGCTAAATGCCTTTTTAAGGGCAATGCCCATCCAAATGTCCTTTTCAGGGCAATGGGGAGCTTAGGTTTTTTAGATAGAATTTTATTTGGGGGGTTTGGTTGTGTGAGTGGTGGGTTTTACTGTTGGGGGGGTGTTTGAAGGTAAAAGAGCTGATTTCTTTGGGGCAATGCCCCGCAAAAGACCTTTTTAAGGTCCATTGGTAGTTTATTGTAGGCTAGGGTTTTTTTTATTTTGGGGGGGCTTTTTTAGTTTGATAGGGCTTTTAGATTAGGTGTAATTCTTTTTTATTTTTGATACAGTGGTTTTTTATTTTTTTGTAACAGTGTTTATTATTTTTTGTAACTTAGTGTTTATTTTTTTTGTAATTTAGAAATTTTTAATTGTAGATTTATATAATTTGAATAGGGTTAGGTTTTTAAATATGTAATATAGTTAATTGTTAGTTTAACGTAATTTTAGAATAATATTTATTATTAGGGTAGGTTAATTAATAGTTTAATATAGTTTAATGTAATTTTAGTATAATAGGGTAGGTTAATTAATAGTTTGATATAGTTTAATGTAATTTTAGTATAATAGTTAGGGTAGGTTAATTAATAGTTTAATATAGTTTAATTTAATTCTACAGGTAAGTTTTAATTTATTATAATATAGGGATGAGGTAATTTTAATGTAAAGTTAGTGGGTTGTTAGGTTTAGGGGTTAATAGCTTAATTTAGTTTATGGCGATGTGGGGGTTGGTGGTTTAGGGGTTAATAGGTTTAGTTAATGGTAGTGATGTGGGAGGCCAGGGGTTAATAATTTTATTACAGTTGCAGCGGGGCCCAGGAGCGGCGGAATAGGGGTTAATAACTTTATTTAGTGGTGGCTGTGTCGGGGCGGCAGATTTGGGGTGTTTAGACTTGGGGCTTATGTTAGGGTGTTAGGTGTTAACGTTACTGGTTTTCTAGCATATAAATCAATTGGATATCTGGCAGCATCGAACATAAGCTTTCGCTGCTTTCAGACTCCCATTGATTCCTATGGCATCCGCGGCCTCCAGGGTGGCGGATTGAAAACCAGGTATGCTGGGCCGGAATAGTGGCAAGCGTACCTGTTAGAAATTTGATAACTTGCAAAAAGTGTCAGATAGTGCCGAATTGGTATTTGGAACATCTGTAATGACGTAAGCATCGATCTGTGTTGGATTGAGAGCGGCGGATCGTATGTTACGTCACAAATTTCTGTAGGTCTGTAGGCTTTGATAACGTGGTCGAATCAAGCTCGCCACAATTACGCTGCGGAATTCCAGCGTATTTGCGGTTGACGGCTTGATAAATAGGCCTCCATGTGTTCAGTTAGAAACCAGTAGTGCATTGCTGCTCCTTCAACAAATGATACCAAGAGAATGAAGGAAATCTGACAATACAAGTAAACTGGAAAGTTGTTTAAAAGTGTATGTCCTACCTAAATCATAAAATATATTTTTTGCTTGCTGTTTTGCAAGTGGAGATCTGGTGTTCTCTTTGTTGCACTAGTGGGACGTCTCTCTCATGTCAAGAAAAATACTTTGTCTGGTAATTTATGTGTTTCTTCTCCTGTTTTGCACTGGTTCAGTGGTCGTTATATATTTCAGATCCTGGAGTTAAAAAATAAAATAGTCTAACGGTGACTTTAGATGTGTTTCTCTCTGACTTTTGTGGGCTCTTTGACTGATAACATTAGAAATGATTGAGTCACTATGAGGATCAGATGGTTTGATGTTTACTGTTTTGTATTCAGTATCCTGCAACCAGCTACATGCGGATTGAGCGGTGAATAGCTGAAGTGCTTCTGGTAACTTATTCTTTAAATGGGATAGCTGTGCAACATACAGTTTATACTGATAAATTGGAAGCTACATCTATCTCAGTTGTGCTGTTTACTTGCTTCAATATATAAACGTATCTGTATTTAGTTGGCATACACTGATTACATGCTAATTCTTGTGTATGAGGATAATAGACAGTGATACTTGGGGGTAGCTTGGTACATTGTACTGTCCTCAGTGGTCATGTAAATGAATATAATTTCTGATACATATTTATAATTATGATGCTTGATGAATAGCTTTTATCTTTGTTTACATTTTTTAAGGAAGAGGAGGGGAGAAAATAAGAAAAATAAATAAAAGCATTTTAAAGTATGATACTAGCTGGGGGGGGGGGTTGAGTTGGGAAATATAATGATCCAGAAGATACCCCCATGACAAATGCAATGTTATTATTCTACAATATTCTTTAAGCTCAGGATGTCCCTATAGTGGTACTCTAGGCACAAATAATTCTCAGATTAGCAAGTAGCCCTGTGCTTAAAGGGACAGTAAAGGTTCAGAATAATGTTATATAATTCTGCACACAGTGCAGAATTATATAACATTATTTAAGCGGTACCTTAAAAAATGTAAAAGTATTTTCAGAATTTTCAGTGAACGTTGGACTCCGCTCCAGGATCTACTGAGCGGGTCTTGAATATCCAAAGTGCTTCACGGGTTTGCTAGTTAGTCGCAGCACTCCCGGTCGCACTATTGGAATAAATGTAGCTCGCTCCCGCTACTAGACCAGAGCAGGAGAGAGTTACATTTATTCCAATAGTGTGACCGGGCGTGCTGTAACTAACCAGCAAGCCCATGAAGTGCTTTGGATATTCAAGATCCGCTCAGTAGATCCTGGAGCGGAGTCCAACGTTCACTGAAAATTCTGAAAATACTTTTACATTTTTGAAGGTACCGCTTAAATAATGTTATATAATTCTGCACTGTGTGCAGAATTATATAACATTATTCTGAACCTTTACTGTCCCTTTAAGTACTATCCTTTCACCTTTGGTCATTTTGTGGCCCTGCTGTCCCTTGTGTAGTAACTATAATGTGTTGCTGATGTAGTATCACTGAATGTTGCTCATGTAATACCCCTGCCTGTTGCTGATTTAGTATTAATAAATGCTGCTCATGTAGTACCCCTGCCTGTTGCTGATTTAGTATTAATAAATGCTGCTCATGTAGTACCCCTGCCTGTTGCTCATGTATCATCTGAATGATTTTTGGTTGACCTATTTTTTTTTTTATGAGTGCTGTAAAAGATGAAGAAAATCCATAAAAAAAAAAGAAAAACAAAGAAAAATAAAAAATGCTGCTCATGTAGTACCCCAGCCTGTTGCTGATGCAGTATTAATAAATGCTTCTCATGTAGTACCCCAGCCTGTTGCTGATGCAGTATTATTAAATGCTGCTCATGTAGTACCCCTGCCTGTTGCTGATGTAGTATTAATAAATGCTTCTCATGTAGTACCCCTGCCTGTTGCTGATGCAGTATTATTAAATGCTTCTCATGTAGTACCCCTGCCTGTTGCTGATGTAGTATTAATAAATGCTTCTCATGTAGTACCCCTGCCTGTTGCTGATGTAGTATTAATAAATGCTTCTCATGTAGTACCCCTGCCTGTTGCTGATGCAGTATTAATAAATGCTTCTCATGTAGTACCCCTGCCTGTTGCTGATGCAGTATTAATAAATGCTTCTCATGTAGTACCCCAGCCTGTTGCTGATGCAGTATTAATAAATGCTTCTCATGTAGTACCCCTGCCTGTTGCTGATGCAGTATTAATAAATGCTTCTCATGTAGTACCCCTGCCTGTTGCTGATGCAGTATTAATAAATGCTGCTCATGTAGTACCCCTGCCTGTTGCTGATGCAGTATTAATAAATGCTTCTCATGTAGTACCCCTGCCTGTTGCTGATGCAGTATTAATAAATGCTGCTCATGTAATACCCCTGCCTGTTGCTGATGCAGTATTAATAAATGCTTCTCATGTAGTACCCCAGCCTGTTGCTGATGCAGTATTATTAAATGCTTCTCATGTAGTACCCCAGCCTGTTGCTGATGCAGTATTAATAAATGCTTCTCATGTAGTACCCCTGCCTGTTGCTGATGCAGTATTATTAAATGCTTCTCATGTAGTACCCCAGCCTGTTGCTGATGCAGTATTAATAAATGCTTCTCATGTAGTACCCCTGCCTGTTGCTGATGCAGTATTATTAAATGCTTCTCATGTAGTACCCCTGCCTGTTGCTGATGCAGTATTAATAAATGCTTCTCATGTAGTACCCCTGCCTGTTGCTGATGTAGTATTAATAAATGCTGCTCATGTAGTACCCCAGCCTGTTGCTGATGCAGTATTAATAAATGCTGCTCATGTAGTACCCCAGCCTGTTGCTGATGTAGTATTAATAAATGCTGCTCATGTAGTACCCCAGCCTGTTGCTGATGCAGTATTAATAAATGCTTCTCATGTAGTACCCCTGCCTGTTGCTGATGCAGTATTAATAAATGCTTCTCACGTAGTACCCCTGCCTGTTGCTGATGTAGTATTAATAAATGCTGCTCATGTAGTACCCCAGCCTGTTGCTGATGTAGTATTAATAAATGCTGCTCATGTAGTACCCCAGCCTGTTGCTGATGTAGTATTAATAAATGCTTCTCATGTAGTACCCCTGCCTGTTGCTGATGCAGTATTAATAAATGCTTCTCATGTAGTACCCCAGCATGTTGCTGATGTAGTATTATTAAATGCTTCTCATGTAGTACCCCAGCCTGTTGCTGATGCAGTATTAATAAATGCTTCTCATGTAGTACCCCTGCCTGTTGCTGATGCAGTATTAATAAATGCTTCTCATGTAGTACCCCTGCCTGTTGCTGATGTAGTATTAATAAATGCTGCTCATGTAGTACCCCAGCCTGTTGCTGATGCAGTATTAATAAATGCTGCTCATGTAGTACCCCAGCCTGTTGCTGATGTAGTATTAATAAATGCTGCTCATGTAGTACCCCAGCCTGTTGCTGATGCAGTATTAATAAATGCTTCTCATGTAGTACCCCTGCCTGTTGCTGATGCAGTATTAATAAATGCTTCTCACGTAGTACCCCTGCCTGTTGCTGATGTAGTATTAATAAATGCTGCTCATGTAGTACCCCAGCCTGTTGCTGATGTAGTATTAATAAATGCTGCTCATGTAGTACCCCAGCCTGTTGCTGATGTAGTATTAATAAATGCTTCTCATGTAGTACCCCTGCCTGTTGCTGATGCAGTATTAATAAATGCTTCTCATGTAGTACCCCAGCATGTTGCTGATGTAGTATTATTAAATGCTTCTCATGTAGTACCCCTGCCTGTTGCTGATGCAGTATTATTAAATGCTTCTCATGTAGTACCCCTGCCTGTTGCTGATGCAGTATTAATAAATGCTTCTCATGTAGTACCCCTGCCTGTTGCTGATGCAGTATTAATAAATGCTGCTCATGTAGTACCCCAGCCTGTTGCTGATGCAGTATTAATAAATGCTTCTCATGTAGTACCCCAGCCTGTTGCTGATGCAGTATTAATAAATGCTTCTCATGTAGTACCCCTGCCTGTTGCTGATGTAGTATTAATAAATGCTTCTCATGTAGTACCCCTGCCTGTTGCTGATGCAGTATTAATAAATGCTTCTCACGTAGTACCCCTGCCTGTTGCTGATGTAGTATTAATAAATGCTGCTCATGTAGTACCCCAGCCTGTTGCTGATGTAGTATTAATAAATGCTGCTCATGTAGTACCCCAGCCTGTTGCTGATGTAGTATTAATAAATGCTTCTCATGTAGTACCCCTGCCTGTTGCTGATGCAGTATTAATAAATGCTTCTCATGTAGTACCCCAGCATGTTGCTGATGTAGTATTATTAAATGCTTCTCATGTAGTACCCCTGCCTGTTGCTGATGCAGTATTATTAAATGCTTCTCATGTAGTACCCCAGCCTGTTGCTGATGCAGTATTAATAAATGCTTCTCATGTAGTACCCCTGCCTGTTGCTGATGCAGTATTAATAAATGCTGCTCATGTAGTACCCCAGCCTGTTGCTGATGCAGTATTAATAAATGCTTCTCATGTAGTACCCCAGCCTGTTGCTGATGCAGTATTAATAAATGCTTCTCATGTAGTACCCCTGCCTGTTGCTGATGTAGTATTAATAAATGCTTCTCATGTAGTACCCCTGCCTGTTGCTGATGCAGTATTAATAAATGCTTCTCATGTAGTACCCCTGCCTGTTGCTGATGTAGTATTATTAAATGCTTCTCATGTAGTACCCCAGCCTGTTGCTGATGCAGTATTAATAAATGCTTCTCATGTAGTACCCCTGCCTGTTGCTGATGCAGTATTAATAAATGCTGCTCATGTAGTACCCCAGCCTGTTGCTGATGCAGTATTAATAAATGCTTCTCATGTAGTACCCCTGCCTGTTGCTGATGTAGTATTAATAAATGCTTCTCATGTAGTACCCCAGCCTGTTGCTGATGCAGTATTAATAAATGCTTCTCATGTAGTACCCCAGCCTGTTGCTGATGCAGTATTAATAAATGCTGCTCATGTAGTACCCCAGCCTGTTGCTGATGCAGTATTAATAAATGCTTCTCATGTAGTACCCCTGCCTGTTGCTGATGCAGTATTAATAAATGCTTCTCATGTAGTACCCCTGCCTGTTGCTGATGCAGTATTAATAAATGCTTCTCATGTAGTACCCCTGCCTGTTGCTGATGCAGTATTATTAAATGCTTCTCATGTAGTACCCCTGCCTGTTGCTGATGTAGTATTAATAAATGCTTCTCATGTAGTACCCCAGCCTGTTGCTGATGCAGTATTATTAAATGCTTCTCATGTAGTACCCCTG
This sequence comes from Bombina bombina, assembly GCF_027579735.1. Lineage (NCBI taxonomy): Eukaryota > Metazoa > Chordata > Amphibia > Anura > Bombinatoridae > Bombina > Bombina bombina. The sequence continues at coordinate 175,698,165 of NC_069502.1, read as the reverse complement.
CCTGTTGCTGATGCAGTATTAATAAATGCTTCTCATGTAGTACCCCTGCCTGTTGCTGATGCAGTATTAATAAATGCTTCTCATGTAGTACCCCTGCCTGTTGCTGATGCAGTATTAATAAATGCTGCTCATGTAGTACCCCTGCCTGTTGCTGATGCAGTATTAATAAATGCTTCTCATGTAGTACTCCTGCCTGTTTCTGATGCAGTATTAATAAATGCTTCTCATGTAGTACCCCAGCCTGTTTCTGATGCAGTATTAATAAATGCTTCTCATGTAGTACCCCAGCCTGTTGCTGATGCAGTATTAATAAATGCTTCTCATGTAGTACCCCAGCCTGTTGCTGATGCAGTATTAATAAATGCTGCTCATGTAGTACCCCTGCCTGTTGCTGAAGCAGTATTAATAAATGCTTCTCATGTAGTACCCCAGCCTGTTGCTGATGCAGTATTATTAAATGCTTCTCATGTAGTACCCCAGCCTGTTGCTGATGCAGTATTAATAAATGCTTCTCATGTAGTACCCCTGCCTGTTGCTGATGTAGTATTAATAAATGCTTCTCATGTAGTACCCCTGCCTGTTGCTGATGCAGTATTAATAAATGCTTCTCATGTAGTACCCCTGCCTGTTGCTGATGTAGTATTAATAAATGCTTCTCATGTAGTACCCCTGCCTGTTGCTGATGCAGTATTAATAAATGCTTATCATGTAGTACCCCTGCCTGTTGCTGATGCAGTATTATTAAATGCTTCTCATGTAGTACCCCTGCCTGTTGCTGATGTAGTATTAATAAATGCTGCTCATGTAGTACCCCTGCCTGTTGCTGATGCAGTATTATTAAATGCTTCTCATGTAGTACCCCAGCCTGTTGCTGATGCAGTATTAATAAATGCTTCTCATGTAGTACCCCAGCCTGTTGCTGATGCAGTATTAATAAATGCTTCTCATGTAGTACCCCTACCTGTTGCTGATGTAGTATTAATAAATGCTTCTCATGTAGTACCCCTACCTGTTGCTGATGCAGTATTAATAAATGCTTCTCATGTAATACCCCTGCCTGTTGCTGATGCAGTATTAATAAATGCTTCTCATGTAGTACCCCTACCTGTTGCTGATGCAGTATTATTAAATGCTTCTCATGTAGTACCCCAGCCTGTTGCTGATGCAGTATTAATAAATGCTTCTCATGTAGTACCCCAGCCTGTTGCTGATGCAGTATTAATAAATGCTGCTCATGTAGTACCCCTGCCTGTTGCTGATGCAGTATTAATAAATGCTTCTCATGTAGTACCCCAGCCTGTTGCTGATGCAGTATTATTAAATGCTTCTCATGTAGTACCCCAGCCTGTTGCTGATGCAGTATTAATAAATGCTTCTCATGTAGTACCCCTGCCTGTTGCTGATGTAGTATTAATAAATGCTTCTCATGTAGTACCCCTGCCTGTTGCTGATGCAGTATTAATAAATGCTTCTCATGTAGTACCCCTGCCTGTTGCTGATGTAGTATTAATAAATGCTTCTCATGTAGTACCCCTGCCTGTTGCTGATGCAGTATTAATAAATGCTTCTCATGTAGTACCCCTGCCTGTTGCTGATGCAGTATTATTAAATGCTTCTCATGTAGTACCCCAGCCTGTTGCTGATGCAGTATTAATAAATGCTTCTCATGTAGTACCCCAGCCTGTTGCTGATGCAGTATTAATAAATGCTTCTCATGTAGTACCCCTACCTGTTGCTGATGCAGTATTATTAAATGCTTCTCATGTAGTACCCCTACCTGTTGCTGATGTAGTATTAATAAATGCTTCTCATGTAGTACCCCTACCTGTTGCTGATGCAGTATTAATAAATGCTTCTCATGTAATACCCCTGCCTGTTGCTGATGCAGTATTAATAAATGCTTCTCATGTAGTACCCCTACCTGTTGCTGATGCAGTATTATTAAATGCTTCTCATGTAGTACCCCAGCCTGTTGCTGATGCAGTATTAATAAATGCTTCTCATGTAGTACCCCAGCATGTTGCTGATGCAGTATTATTAAATGCTTCTCATGTAGTACCCCAGCCTGTTGCTGATGCAGTATTAATAAATGCTTCTCATGTAGTACCCCTGCCTGTTGCTGATGCAGTATTAATAAATGCTTCTCATGTAGTACCCCTGCCTGTTGCTGATGCAGTATTAATAAATGCTTCTCATGTAGTACCCCAGCCTGTTGCTGATGCAGTATTAATAAATGCTGCTCATGTAGTACCCCTGCCTGTTGCTGATGCAGTATTATTAAATGCTTCTCATGTAGTACCCCAGCATGTTGCTGATGCAGTATTAATAAATGCTGCTCATGTAGTACCCCTGCCTGTTGCTGATGCAGTATTAATAAATGCTTCTCATGTAGTACCCCAGCATGTTGCTGATGCAGTATTATTAAATGCTTCTCATGTAGTACCCCAGCCTGTTGCTGATGCAGTATTAATAAATGCTTCTCATGTAGTACCCCTGCCTGTTGCTGATGCAGTATTAATAAATGCTTCTCATGTAGTACCCCTGCCTGTTGCTGATGCAGTATTAATAAATGCTTCTCATGTAGTACCCCAGCCTGTTGCTGATGCAGTATTATTAAATGCTTCTCATGTAGTACCCCAGCCTGTTGCTGATGCAGTATTAATAAATGCTTCTCATGTAGTACCCCTGCCTGTTGCTGATGTAGTATTAATAAATGCTTCTCATGTAGTACCCCTGCCTGTTGCTGATGCAGTATTAATAAATGCTTCTCATGTAGTACCCCTGCCTGTTGCTGATGTAGTATTAATAAATGCTTCTCATGTAGTACCCCTGCCTGTTGCTGATGCAGTATTAATAAATGCTTATCATGTAGTACCCCTGCCTGTTGCTGATGCAGTATTATTAAATGCTTCTCATGTAGTACCCCTGCCTGTTGCTGATGTAGTATTAATAAATGCTGCTCATGTAGTACCCCTGCCTGTTGCTGATGCAGTATTATTAAATGCTTCTCATGTAGTACCCCAGCCTGTTGCTGATGCAGTATTAATAAATGCTTCTCATGTAGTACCCCAGCCTGTTGCTGATGCAGTATTAATAAATGCTTCTCATGTAGTACCCCTACCTGTTGCTGATGTAGTATTAATAAATGCTTCTCATGTAGTACCCCTACCTGTTGCTGATGCAGTATTAATAAATGCTTCTCATGTAATACCCCTGCCTGTTGCTGATGCAGTATTAATAAATGCTTCTCATGTAGTACCCCTACCTGTTGCTGATGCAGTATTATTAAATGCTTCTCATGTAGTACCCCAGCCTGTTGCTGATGCAGTATTAATAAATGCTTCTCATGTAGTACCCCAGCCTGTTGCTGATGCAGTATTAATAAATGCTGCTCATGTAGTACCCCTGCCTGTTGCTGATGCAGTATTAATAAATGCTTCTCATGTAGTACCCCAGCCTGTTGCTGATGCAGTATTATTAAATGCTTCTCATGTAGTACCCCAGCCTGTTGCTGATGCAGTATTAATAAATGCTTCTCATGTAGTACCCCTGCCTGTTGCTGATGTAGTATTAATAAATGCTTCTCATGTAGTACCCCTGCCTGTTGCTGATGCAGTATTAATAAATGCTTCTCATGTAGTACCCCTGCCTGTTGCTGATGTAGTATTAATAAATGCTTCTCATGTAGTACCCCTGCCTGTTGCTGATGCAGTATTAATAAATGCTTCTCATGTAGTACCCCTGCCTGTTGCTGATGCAGTATTATTAAATGCTTCTCATGTAGTACCCCTGCCTGTTGCTGATGCAGTATTATTAAATGCTTCTCATGTAGTACCCCAGCCTGTTGCTGATGCAGTATTAATAAATGCTTCTCATGTAGTACCCCAGCCTGTTGCTGATGCAGTATTAATAAATGCTTCTCATGTAGTACCCCTACCTGTTGCTGATGCAGTATTATTAAATGCTTCTCATGTAGTACCCCTACCTGTTGCTGATGTAGTATTAATAAATGCTTCTCATGTAGTACCCCTACCTGTTGCTGATGCAGTATTAATAAATGCTTCTCATGTAATACCCCTGCCTGTTGCTGATGCAGTATTAATAAATGCTTCTCATGTAGTACCCCTACCTGTTGCTGATGCAGTATTATTAAATGCTTCTCATGTAGTACCCCAGCCTGTTGCTGATGCAGTATTAATAAATGCTTCTCATGTAGTACCCCAGCATGTTGCTGATGCAGTATTAATAAATGCTTCTCATGTAGTACCCCAGCCTGTTGCTGATGCAGTATTAATAAATGCTGCTCATGTAGTACCCCTGCCTGTTGCTGATGCAGTATTATTAAATGCTTCTCATGTAGTACCCCTGCCTGTTGCTGATGCAGTATTAATAAATGCTTCTCATGTAGTACCCCTGCCTGTTGCTGATGTAGTATTAATAAATGCTTCTCATGTAGTACCCCTGCCTGTTGCTGATGCAGTATTAATAAATGCTTCTCATGTAGTACCCCTGCCTGTTGCTGATGCAGTATTATTAAATGCTTCTCATGTAGTACCCCTGCCTGTTGCTGATGCAGTATTATTAAATGCTTCTCATGTAGTACCCCAGCCTGTTGCTGATGCAGTATTAATAAATGCTTCTCATGTAGTACCCCAGCCTGTTGCTGATGCAGTATTAATAAATGCTTCTCATGTAGTACCCCTACCTGTTGCTGATGCAGTATTATTAAATGCTTCTCATGTAGTACCCCTACCTGTTGCTGATGTAGTATTAATAAATGCTTCTCATGTAGTACCCCTACCTGTTGCTGATGCAGTATTAATAAATGCTTCTCATGTAATACCCCTGCCTGTTGCTGATGCAGTATTAATAAATGCTTCTCATGTAGTACCCCTACCTGTTGCTGATGCAGTATTATTAAATGCTTCTCATGTAGTACCCCTGCCTGTTGCTGATGCAGTATTAATAAATGCTTCTCATGTAGTACCCCAGCATGTTGCTGATGCAGTATTATTAAATGCTTCTCATGTAGTACCCCAGCCTGTTGCTGATGCAGTATTAATAAATGCTTCTCATCTAGTACCCCTGCCTGTTGCTGATGCAGTATTAATAAATGCTTCTCATGTAGTACCCCTGCCTGTTGCTGATGCAGTATTAATAAATGCTTCTCATGTAGTACCCCAGCCTGTTGCTGATGCAGTATTAATAAATGCTGCTCATGTAGTACCCCTGCCTGTTGCTGATGCAGTATTATTAAATGCTTCTCATGTAGTACCCCAGCATGTTGCTGATGCAGTATTAATAAATGCTGCTCATGTAGTACCCCTGCCTGTTGCTGATACAGTATTAATAAATGCTTCTCATGTAGTACCCCAGCATGTTGCTGATGCAGTATTATTAAATGCTTCTCATGTAGTACCCCAGCCTGTTGCTGATGCAGTATTAATAAATGCTTCTCATGTAGTACCCCTGCCTGTTGCTGATGCAGTATTAATAAATGCTTCTCATGTAGTACCCCTGCCTGTTGCTGATGCAGTATTAATAAATGCTTCTCATGTAGTACCCCAGCCTGTTGCTGATGCAGTATTAATAAATGCTGCTCATGTAGTACCCCTGCCTGTTGCTGATGCAGTATTAATAAATGCTTCTCATGTAGTACCCCTGCCTGTTGCTGATGCAGTATTATTAAATGCTTCTCATGTAGTACCCCTGCCTGTTGCTGATGCAGTATTAATAAATGCTTCTCATGTAGTACCCCTGCCTGTTGCTGATGCAGTATTAATAAATGCTGCTCATGTAGTACCCCTGCCTGTTGCTGATGCAGTATTATTAAATGCTTCTCATGTAGTACCCCTGCCTGTTGCTGATGCAGTATTAATAAATGCTTCTCATGTAGTACCCCTGCCTGTTGCTCATGTAGGGCAAGATTTTGTAGGACATTGCCCTAAGTTAAACAGCTCTTTTACCTTAAAAAGTAATACGTCCCCCTCTAACAATAAAACCCTCCACCCACCAAACCCCCCAAAATAAAAGAAAACTAACACTAAAAAATCCTAAACTACCCATTGCCCCTAAAGGGGCATTTGTATGGGCATTGCCCTTAAAAGGGCATTCAGCTCTATTTCAAAGGCCCATTAAATCCCTAATCTAAAAAAAACAAACCCCCAAAAAATTAAAAGAATGCCTAAGTCTAACCCCCAGATAGGTAATCACGGTTCCTGAAATCCTGCGGTGAAGTCTTCTTTCAAGTGGCAATATTTTCTATCTTCTTCCAGGAGCTGAGCGCGGAACTGAAGACCGGCGATGGCAGAACTGATGACCCGCGACGACGGAACTGAAGACCAGGGACCGCAAAGCCATGGAGCGTGGAAATCCCCTTCGTACGATCACCGCCGCACACTGAGGAGTGAATTCAAGGTACGCGTTTAAATATGGGGTATACTATGCATTCCTGTTGGCTGATTTGAGTCTTCAAATTCAAATGAGCCAATAGGATGAGAGCTACTGAAATCCTATTGGCTGTTCAAATCAGCCAATAGGATTTCAGTAGCTCTCATCCTGTTAGCTGATTTGAGTCTTCAAATTCAAATGAGCCAATAGGATGAGAGCTACTGAAATCCTATTGGCTGTTCAAATCAGCCAATAGGATTTCAGTAGCTCTCATCCTATTGTCTGATTTGAATTTGAAGACTCAAATCAGCCAATAGGAATGCAAGGTACCCCATATTTAAACACGTACCTTGAATTCAATCCTCAGTGTGTGGCAGTGACTGTACATGAGTACCTATCTGGGGGTTAGACTTAGGCTTTTAGGGGCAATGGGTAGTTTAGGATTTTTTAGTGTTAGGTTTTTTTTCATTTTGGGGGGTTTGGTGAGTGGGTGGTTTTACTGTTAGAGGGGGGACTTAGTATATTTTAAGATAAAATAGCTGTTTAACTTAGGGCAATGCCCTACAAAAGGCCATTTTTTTAGGGCTATTGGTAGTTTAGCATTAGATTAGGGGGTGTTTTTATTTTGGGGGGCTTTTTATATTTTTACGGATTAGGTTTAAATTTTTTATTTTTGATAATTTGGTTTATTATTTTATGTAACGTTAGACTTTTGTAATCTTAGATTAATTTAATCTTAGGTTTTTTTATTTTTAAGTATTTCTTTTTTTATTTAAAGTTAATTTAGGGGGTGTTAAGTTAGGGGTGTTAGGTTAGGGTAATTTAATTAGTTATTTGCATTGTGGGGGTTTCCCCTAACCTAACACCCCTAACTTAACACCCCCTAAATTAACTTTAAATTAAAAGAAAAAATACTTAAAAATAAAAAAAACAAAATTATAGTAATTTAGTAATTTAATTAGTTATTTGCATTGTGGGGGTTTGGCAGTTTAGGGGTTAATAGTTTTATTAGGATTGCATTGATTAATAGGTTTATAAGGTTTGTTGCGATGTGGGTTAATGGCGGATTAGGGGTTAATAGTTTTAATAGGGACTTTGCGATGTGGGTGAATGGCGGATTAGGGGTTAATACATTTATTAGGTAGTTTGCGATGTTGGCGGATTTAGGGGTTAATACTTTTATTAGGTAGATTGTGATGTGGGTGAATGGCGGCTTAGGGGTTAATAGTTTAATTAGTCATATTGCGTTGTAGGGGCTTGTCGGTTTAGGGATTAATACTTTTATTATTAGTTTTGATGTGGGTTTGAAGGCGGATATAAGGGTTTTACATGTCAGGTTTATTTTTGGGAGGTGTGTTAGACTTTTACGGGAGATTTTACATTTTTTTTTATTTTCTTAGACGCCGTAAGACACTGGCGACTCCAGAAATTTGTATTTACGCTCATTTCTGGACATCGCTAGTTTATCAGACTTACGGCACTTTATGAACTGCCGGCGGGGTTTATGTGATACCCGATGTGCAAGGTGAAATAACGGGCGGCACGGGTTGCGCTGAAGCTTGCCCCGCATATGTAATCTCGCCCGTAGTATTACTGCCTGTTGCTTATGTAGTATCCCTTCTCTGGAACTCCTATAGTACCCTATGCATGGAGCTCCTTTAGTATCCCTATTTTGCAAATAATTTAATACACTTTAGTAGGTAAAAAAGATCATTTGTCCCTTTAAAGGGACAGTCTACCATAGCATTGTTATTGTTTTAAAAGATAGATAATCCCTTTATTACCCATTCCCCAGCTTTGCATAACCAACACAGTTATATTAATATACTTTTTACCTCTGTGATTACCTTGTATCTAGGAACCTTCTTCCAGCCCCCTGATCACATGACTGTGACTGTTTATTATCTATAGTCTTGCATTTAGCATTGCTTTGTGCTAAATCTTAGATAACCCCCTGTGCCTGAACACAGTGTTATCTATATGGCCCACGTGTACTTTCTGTCTTTGTGTTGAAAAGAGATTTAAAAAGCATGGGATAAGAGGCAGCCCTCAAAGGCTTAGAAATTAGCATATGAGCCTACCTAGGTTTAGTTTAAACTAAGAATACCAAGAGAAAAAAGCAAATTTGATGATAAAAGTAAATTGGAAAGTTGATTAAAATGAAAAGTCCTATCTGAATAATGAAAGTTTAATTTATACTAGACTGTCCCTTTAAGTATTACATCATTGCCTTATTTATAGTCTGATCTGTTCATCCCTATCTCACACACAGTTTTTCTCTGTAATGACCAGTGTTAATTTCCCTGTGGAAATCTTGTGTGCAAAGTAATTAGACAATTGAATCACACTGATTGCAAAAATTTCCACGTGGATCAGTTTAGAAATCATAAACAAGAGAATTCTATTTATTTTTATACATGATTTATTTTATGATTAATAGCTAATGATTGTATTCTTATTCAATCACAGTTTGTACGTTTAAAAATCCATAAAAACTGTAAATCAATGATGCATCACTTTATTACACCTTTACTAGTTAATTAAGGCATCTTTTGTGTAGTTAGGAGGGAAGAGTAAATGTTTGTATTTTCATATTTGAATGGCAGAACAAATATCTCCCTTGACATTTGTTCAGGTATTCAAATGGTTCTATTAAATTAATGTTAACGTTTTAAATCTTGAATGCTAACATGATTCACATAAGATTACAATGGCAACTGAATAGTAATATGTGAATATATGAATGTTAGATTCAATATTAAAAAGTTTGATAAATGGGAAATCATCATTTGTTTGCAAAAATAACAGTTAAATGTACTGCAGACATTCAATATTCAGTTAGGTAAAACAAAAACAACCAATATTGGGCTCTAGTCTCCCAAATGAAGGCAATTTTTATTTTTTTATTGTGTATGTTCCTTTTTTACATACATATAGGGCGCGCACCTTGCCAGATCAGACCTAGTTTTTCTCGCTGACTCTCACTCACGGGGGCTGCCCTGATGTAATGATCATAAAAAAGGGGCCAGTGGCAAAATGGCTCCTATTCAAAGTAATAGAGCTTGCTGAATAGGTATACTTCGCTCCTTAGAGCGAAGTTAGAAGGGAGCAGAGGGCGCACTTTCAAAATTTAATCCTGCAGCCAATATAAATTACATTACGCTGCTTTCTGCGTATAGTATCTCACATTCGCCTTTATTTTCGTATGCATGTGTTTTTCTATTAGAGTATTAAGTATTTGAAGTGTTTTGAGAAAAGCTGGCATCTTTTAGTTGGCAAGAAAAAACTGTGAGATCTGTAGTGCAAAAATCTTTATAGAATTACGCTGGAATTAGAAGACAATTTCATATTCGCCCATGATGTAACACCCATGTTCAACCCATTTAAAAAAACAAAAAAAACATTGCATGGGCCTACGCCCTCCCAACAGTCCCTCTTTGAGAAAGACCGTCTCTGTTTCTGAGCTCTTACCCTCTGAGACAGCAATTTGTCCCTCTTTACAGAATTTTCCTTAGCCTCACCCATGGAACACCCAGAAACAACCACAATCCTGCCCACTAACCCTTCATGATCCCTCCCTTCCCAACATAGCTCCACCTACAAAATGGTGAGGGGCTGCTATCAACCTCATGTGTCCCTCATTCTCACTCACAAATGTTGGGAGGTATTGTCTACAGCAGCAGTGCATAGGATTGCATGGCCCTACAGCAGCTGTGCATGGGTATTCCATGGGCCTACAGCAACCGTGCATGGGTATTGCATGGGCCTACAGCAGCAGTGCATTGGTATTGCATGGGCCGACAGCAACCACGCATTGGCATTGCATGGACCTACAGCAACCATGCATGGGTATTGTATGGACTTGCAGCAGTGCATAGGTATTGCATCAGCCTACATCAACCACGCATGGCTATTGCATGTGCCTAGAGCAACCATGCATGGGTATTGCATGGGCCTACGACAGCAGTGCATGGGTATTTCATGGGCCTACAGCAACCATGCATGGGTATTGCATGGGCCTACAGCAACCTTGCATGGGTATTGCATGGGCCTACAGCAACCTTGCATGGGTATTGCATGGGCTTACAGCAACTATGCATGGGTATTGCATGGGTTTTGACCAGCAGGGCATGGGTATTGCATGGGTTTTGACCAGCAGGGCATGGGTATTGCATGGGTCTATAGCAGCAGTGCATGGCTATTGCATGGGCCTATAGTAGCAGTGCATGGGTATTGCATGGGCCTAGAGCAGCAGTGCATGATTATTGCATGGGCTTACAGCAGCTGTGCATGAGTAATGCATGGGCCTACAGCAGCAGTGCATGGGTATTGCATGGGATTACAGAAGCAATGCATGAGTATTGCATGGGCCTACAGCAGCAGTGAATGAACATTGCAAGGGCCTACAGCAGCAGTGCATGGGTATTGCATGGGCCTACAGCAGCAGTTTATAAGTATTGCATATGCCTACAGCAGCAGTGCATGTGTATTACATGGGCCTATAGCAGCAGTGCAGGGGTATTGCATGGGCCTACAGCAGCAGTGCATGGGTATTGCATGAGCCTACAGCAGCAGTGCATGGGTATTGCATGAGCCTACAGCAGCAGTGCATGAGTATTGCATGGGCCTACAGCAGCAGTGCATGGGTAATGCATGTTCCTACAGCAGCAGTACATGGGTATTGCATGGGCCTACAGCAGCAGTGCATGGGTATTTCATGAGCCTACAGCATCAGTGCATGAGTATTGCATGAGCCGACAGCAGCAGTGCATGAGTATTGCATGGGACTACAGTAGCAGTGCATGGATATTGAATGGTCTTACAGCAGCAGTGCCTTGGTATTGAATGGGCCTACAGCAGCTGTGCATGTGTATTGCATTGGCCTAGAGTAGCAGTGCATGGATATTGTATGGGGTTACAGCAGCAGTGTATGAGAATTGCATGGGCCTACATTAGCAGTGCATGGGTATTGCATGGGCCTTGAGCAGCCGTGAATGGGTAATGCATTGGCCTACAGCATCAGTGCATGGGTATTGCATGGGCCTGCAGCAGCAGTGCATGGGTATTGGGGTATTGTATGGGGTTACAGCAGCAGTGCATGAGTATTGCATGGGCCTACAATAACCATGCATGAGTATCGCATGGGCTTACAAAAGCAGTGTATGAGTATTAGATGGGCCTACAGCAGCAGTGCATGGGTATTGCATGGGCCTTGAGCAGGCGTGAGTGAGTAATGCATGGGCCTACCGCAGCAGTGCATGGGTATTGCATGGACCTGCAGCAGCAGTGCATGGATATTGTATGGGTTTACAGCAGCAGTGCATGAGTATTGCATGGGCCTACAGTAGCAGTGCATGAGTATTGCATGGACCTACAGCAGCAATGCATGGGTATTGCATGGGCCTACAGCAGCAGTGCATGGATACTGCATGGGCCTAGATCAGCAGTGCATGGATATTGCATGGGCTTACAGCAGCAGTGAATGAGTATTGTATGTGCCTACAGCACTAGTGCATGGGTATTGCATTGACCTACAGCAGGAGTGCATGGGTATTGCATGGGCTTACAGCAGCAGTGTATGAGTATTAAATGGGCCTACAGCAGCAGTGCATGGGTATTGCATGGGCCTGCAGCAGCAGTGCATGGGTATTGCATGGGCCTACAGCAGCAGTGCATGGATATTGCATGGGCTTACAGCAGCAGTGCATGAGTATTGTATGTGCCTACAGCAGCAGTGCATGGGTATTGCATGGACCTACAGCAGCAGTGCATGGGTAATGCATGTTCCTACAGCAGCAGTACATGGGTAATGCATGGGCCTACAGCAGCAGTGCATGGGTATTTCATGAGCCTACAGCATCAGTGCATGAGTATTGCATGAGCCGACAGCAGCAGTGCATGAGTATTGCATGGGACTACAGTAGCAGTGCATGGATATTGAATGGTCTTACAGCAGCAGTGCCTTGGTATTGAATGGGCCTACAGCAGCTGTGCATGTGTATTGCATTGGCCTAGAGTAGCAGTGCATGGATATTGTATGGGGTTACAGCAGCAGTGTATGAGAATTGCATGGGCCTACATTAGCAGTGCATGGGTATTGCATGGGCCTTGAGCAGCCGTGAATGGGTAATGCATTGGCCTACAGCATCAGTGCATGGGTATTGCATGGGCCTGCAGCAGCAGTGCATGGGTATTGGGGTATTGTATGGGGTTACAGCAGCAGTGCATGAGTATTGAATGGGCCTACAATAACCATGCATGAGTATCGCATGGGCTTACAAAAGCAGTGTATGAGTATTAGATGGGCCTACAGCAGCAGTGCATGGGTATTGCATGGGCCTTGAGCAGGCGTGAGTGGGTAATGCATGGGCCTACCGCAGCAGTGCATGGGTATTGCATGGACCTGCAGCAGCAGTGCATGGATATTGTATGGGTTTACAGCAGCAGTGCATGAGTATTGCATGGGCCTACAGTAGCAGTGCATGAGTATTGCATGGACCTACAGCAGCAATGCATGGGTATTGCATGGGCCTACAGCAGCAGTGCATGGATACTGCATGGTCCTAGATCAGCAGTGCATGGATATTGCATGGGCTTACAGCAGCAGTGCATGAGTATTGTATGTGCCTACAGCACTAGTGCATGGGTATTGCATTGACCTACAGCAGGAGTGCATGGGTATTGCATGGGCTTACAGCAGCAGTGTATGAGTATTAAATGGGCCTACAGCCGCAGTGCATGGGTATTGCATGGGCCTGCAGCAGCAGTGCATGGGTATTGCATGGGCCTACAGCAGCAGTGCATGGATATTGCATGGGCTTACAGCAGCAGTGCATGAGTATTGTATGTGCCTACAGCAGCAGTGCATGGGTATTGCATGGACCTACAGCAGGAGTGCATGGGTATTGCATGGACCTACAGCAGGAGTGCATGGGTATTGCATGGGCTTACAGCAGCAGTGTATGAGTATTAAATGGGCCTACAGCAGCAGTGCATGAGTATTGCATGGGCCTTGAGCAGCCGTGAATGGGTAATGCATGGGCCTACAGCAGCAGTGCATGTGTATTGCATGGGCCTACAGTAGCAGTGCATGAATATTGTATGAGTTTACAGCAGCAGTGCATGAGTATTGCATGTGTACATACAGCAGCAGTGCATGGGTATTGCATGGGCCTGCCGCAGCACTGCATGGTTACTGCATGGGCCTAGAGCAGCAGTGCATGGATATTGCATGGGCTTACAGCAGCAGTGCTTGGGTGTTGCATGGACTTTGAGCAGCCATGAATGGGTAATGCATTGGCCTACAGCAACAGTGCATATGTATTGCATGGGCCTGCAGCAGCAGTGCATGGGTATTACATGGGCCTACAACAGCACTGCATGGGTATTGAGGTATTGTATGGGGTTACAGCAGCATTGCCTGCGTATTGCATGGACCTACAGCAGCAGTGCATGGGTATTGCATGGGCTTACAGCACTAGTGCATGGGTACTGCATGGGCCTAGAGCAGCAGTGCATGGATATTGCATGGGCTTACAGTAGCAGTGCATGAGTGTTGTATGTGCCTACAGCCGCAGTGCATGGTTATTGCATAGACCATGGGCAGCCATGAATGGGTAATGCATTGGCCTACAGCAGCAGTGCATGGGAATCGCATGGGCCTGCAGTAGCAGTGCATAGGTATTGCATGGGCCTACAGCAGCACTGGATGGGTATTGAGGTATTGTATGGGGTTACAGCAGCAGTGCATGAGTATTGCATGGGTCTACAGCAGCACTGCATGGGTATTCAGGTATTGTATGAGGTTACAGCAGCAGTGCATGAGTATTGCATGGGCCTGCAGCAGCAGTGCATGTGTATTGCATGGGCCTACAGTAGCAGTGCATATGTATTGCATGGGCCTACAGCAACCTTGCATGGGTATTGCATGGGCCTACAGCAACCTTGCATGGGTATTGCATGGGCTTACAGCAACTATGCATGGGTATTGCATGGGTTTTGACCAGCAGGGCATGGGTATTGCATGGGTCTATAGCAGCAGTGCATGGCTATTGCATGGGCCTATAGTAGCAGTGCATGGGTATTGCATGGGCCTATAGCAGCAGTGCATGGATATTGCATGGGCTTACAGCAGCTGTGCATGAGTAATGCATGGGCCTACCGCAGCAGTGCATGGGTATTGCATGGGATTACAGAAGCAGTGCATGAGTATTGCATGGGCCTACAGCAGCAGTGAATGAACATTGCAAGGGCCTACAGCAGCAGTGCATGTGTATTGCATGGGCCTATAGCAGCAGTGCAGGGGTATTGCATGGGCCTACAGCAGCAGTGCATGGGTATTGCATGAGCCTACAGCAGCAGTGCATGGGTATTGCATGAGCCTACAGCAGCAGTGCATGAGTATTGCATGGGCCTACAGCAGCAGTGCATGGGTATTGCATGAGCCTACAGCAGCAGTGCATGAGTATTGCATGGTCCTACAGCAGCAGTACATGGGTATTGCATGGGCCTACAGCAGCAGTGCATGGGTATTTCATGAGCCTACAGCATCAGTGCATGAGTATTGCATGAGCCGACAGCAGCAGTGCATGAGTATTGCATGGGACTACAGTAGCAGTGCATGGATATTGAATGGTCTTACAGCAGCAGTGCCTTGGTATTGAATGGGCCTACAGCAGCTGTGCATGTGTATTGCATTGGCCTAGAGTAGCGGTGCATGGATATTGTATGGGGTTACAGCAGCAGTATATGAGAATTGCATGGGCCTACATTAGCAGTGCATGGGTATTGCATGGGCCTTGAGCAGCCGTGAATGGGTAATGCATTGGCCTACAGAATCAGTGCATGGGTATTGCATGGGCCTGCAGCAGCAGTGCATGGGTATTGGGGTATTGTATGGGGTTACAGCAGCAGTGCATGAGTATTGCATGGGCCTACAATAACCATGCATGAGTATTGCATGGGCTTACAAAAGCAGTGTATAAGTATTAGATGGGCCTACAGCAGCAGTGCATGGGTATTGCATGGGCCTTGAGCAGGCGTGAGTGGGTAATGCATGGGCCTACCGCAGCAGTGCATGGGTATTGCATGGACCTGCAGCAGCAGTGCATGGATGCAGCAGTGCATGAGTATTGCATGGGCCTACAGCAGCAGTGCATGAGTATTGCATGGACCTACAGCAGCAATACATCGGTATTGCATGGGCCTACAGCAGCAGTGCATGGATACTGCATGGGCCTAGATCAGCAGTGCATGGATATTGCATGGGCTTACAGTAGCAGTGCATGAGTATTGTATGTGCCTACAGCACTAGTGCATGGGTATTGCATGGACCTACAGCAAGAGTGCATGGGTATTGCATGGGCTTACAACAGCAGTGTATGAGTATTAAATGGGCCTACAGCATCAGTGCATGGGTATTGTATGTGCCTACAGCACTAGTGCATGGGTATTGCATGGACCTACAGCAGGAGTGCATGGGTATTGCATGGGCTTACAGCAGCAGTGTATGAGTATTAAATGGGCCTACAGCAGCAGTGCATGGGTATTGCATGGGCCTGCAGCAGCAGTGCATGGGTATTGCATGGGCCTACAGCAGCAGTGCATGGATATTGCATGGGCTTACAGCAGCAGTGCATGAGTATTGTATGTGCCTACAGCAGCAGTGCATGGGTATTGCATGGACCTACAGCAGGAGTGCATGGGTATTGCATGGACCTACAGCAGGAGTGCATGGGTATTGCATGGGCTTACAGCAGCAGTGTATGAGTATTAAATGGGCCTACAGCAGCAGTGCATGAGTATTGCATGGGCCTTGAGCAGCTGTGAATGGGTAATGCATGGGCCTACAGCAGCAGTACATGTGTATTGCATGGGCCTACAGTAGCAGTGCATGAATATTGTATGAGTTTACAGCAGCAGTGCATGAGTATTGCATGTGTACATACAGCAGCAGTGCATGGGTATTGCATGGGCCTGCCGCAGCACTGCATGGTTACTGCATGGGCCTAGAGCAGCAGTGCATGGATATTGCATGGGCTTACAGCAGCAGTGCTTGGGTGTTGCTTGGACTTTGAGCAGCCATGAATGGGTAATGCATTGGCCTACAGCAACAGTGCATAGGCATTGCATGGGCCTGCAGCAGCAGTGCATGGGTATTACATGGGCCTACAACAGCACTGCATGGGTATTGAGGTATTGTATGGGGTTACAGCAGCAGTGCCTGCGTATTGCATGGGCCTACAATAGCCGTGCATGGGTATTGCATGGGCTTAAAACAGCAATGTATGGGTATTGCATGGGCCTTGAGCAGACGTGAATGGGTAATGCATGGACCTACAGCAGCAGTGCATGGGTATTGCATGGGCTTACAGCACTAGTGCATGGGTACTGCATGGGCCTAGAGCAGCAGTGCATGGATATTGCATGGGCTTACAGTAGCAGTGCATGAGTGTTGTATGTGCCTACAGCAGCAGTGCATGGTTATTGCATAGACCATGGGCAGCCATGAATGGGTAATGCATTGGCCTACAGCAGCAGTGCATGGGAATTGCATGGGCCTGCAGCAGCCGTGCATAGGTATTGCATGGGCCTACAGCAGCACTGGATGGGTATTGAGGTATTGTATGAGGTTACAGCAGCAGTGCATGAGTATTGCATTGGCCTGCAGCAGCAGTGCATGTGTATTGCATGGGCCTACAGTAGCAGTGCATATGTATTGCATGGGCCTACAGCAGTAGTGTATGGGTATTGCATGGGCCTACAGCAGCAGTGCATGATTATTGCATGGGCTTACATCAGCAGTACATGATTATTGCATTTGCCTACAGCAGCAGTGCATGGGTATTGCCTGGGCCTACAGCAGTAGTGCATGAGTATTGCATAGGTCTACAGCACCAGTGCATGGGTCTACAGCAGCAGTGCATGAGTATTGCATGGGTTTACAGCACTAGTGCATGGATATTGCATGGGCCTACAGCAGTAGTGCATGAGTATTGCATGGGTCTACAGCACTTGTGCATAGGTATTGCATAGGCCTACAGTACTAGTGCATGGATATTGCATGGGCTTACAGCAGTAGTGCATGAGAATTGCATGGGTCTACAGCACTAGTGAATGGGTATTGCATGGGTCTACAGCAGCAGTGCATGGGTATTGCATAGGCCTACAGCAGCAGTGCATGTGTATTGCATGAGCCTACAGCAGCAGTGCATAGGTATTGCATGGGCCTACAGCAGCAGTGCATGAGTATTGCATGGGCAGCAGTGCATGGGTATTGCATGGGCACACAGCTGCAGTTAATTAGTATGGCATGGGCCTACAGCACTAGTTCATGGGTATTGCATGGGCCTACAGCAGCAGTGCATGGGTATTGCTTGGGCCTACAGCAGCAGTGCATGGGTATTGCATGGACCTACAGCAGCAGTGCATATGTATTGCATGGGCCTACAGCAGCAGTGCATATGTATTGCATGGGCCTACAGCAGCAGTGCATGTGTATGACATGAGCCTACATCAGCAGAGCATGGGTATTGCATAAGCCAACAGCAGCAGTGCATGGGTATTGCATGTGCCTACAGCAGTCATGCATGGATATTGCATGGGCTTACAGCAGCAGTGCATAAGTATTGCGTGGACCTACAGTAGCAATGCATTGGCCTACAACAGCAGTGCATAAGCCAACAGCAGCAGTGCATGGGTATTGCATGTGCCTACAGCAGTCATGCATGGATATTGCATTGGCCTACAACAGCAGTGCATAAGCCAACAGCAGCAGTGCATGGGTATTGCATGTGCCTACAGCAGTCATGCATGGATATTGCATGGGCTTACAGCAGCAGTGCATAAGTATTGCGTGGACCTACAGTAGCAATGCATTGGCCTACAACAGCAGTGCATGGGCCTACAGCAGCAGTACATAGGTATTGCATGGTCCTATAGCAGCAGTGTATGGGTATTGCATGGGCTTACAGCAGCAGTGTATGGGTATTGCATGGGCCTACAGCAGCAGTGCATGTGTATTGCATGGGCCTACAGCAGCAGTAAATGGGTATTGCATGGGCCTACAGCAGTAGTGCATGAGTATTGCATGGGTATACAGCAGCAGTGCATGAGTATTGCATGGGTCTACAGCACTAGTGCATGGGTATTGCATGGGCCTACAGCACTAGTGCATGGGTATTGCATGGGCCTACAGCAGTAGTCCATGAGTATTGCATGGGGTCTACAGCAGCAGTGCATGGGTATTGTATGGGCCTACAGCAGCAGTGCATGGGTATTGCATGGGTCTACAGCAGCAGTGCATGGGTATTGAATGGTTCTACAGCAGCAGTGCATGGGTATTGCATGAGCCTACAGCAGCAGTGCATGAGTATTGCATGGGCAGAAGTGCATGGGTATTGCATGAGCCTACAGCTACAGTTAATAAGTATGGCATGGGAAAACAGCACCAGTGCATGTGTATTGCATGGGCCTACGGCAGAAGTGCATGGGTATTGCATGGGCCTACAGCAGCAGTGCATGGGTATTGAATGGGCCTATAGCAGCAGTGCATGGGTATTGCATGGGCCTACAGCAGCAGTGCATGGGTATTGCATGGACCTATAGCAGCAGTGCATTGATTTTGCATGGGCCTACAGCAGCAGTGCATGTGTATTGAATTGGCCTACATTAGCAGTGCATAGGTATTGCATGTGCCTACAGCAGCAGTGCATGGGTATTGCATGTGCCTACAGCAGCCGTGCATGGGTAATGCATGGGCTTACAGCAGCAGTGCATGATTATTTCATGGGCATGCAGCAGCAGTGCATGGATATTGCATGGGCTTACAGCAGCAGTGCATAAGTATTGCGTGGACCTACAGCAGCAATGCATATACCTACAGCAGCAGTGTATGGGTATTGCATGGTCCTATAGCAGCAGTGCATGGGTATTGCATGGGCTTAAAGCAGCAGTGTATGGTTATTGCATGGGCCTACAGCAGCGGTGCATGTGTATTGCATGAGCCTACAGCAGCAGTGCATGGGTATTGCATGTGCCTAGAACAGCAGTGCATGGGTATTGCATGGGACTACAGCAGCAGTGCATGAGTATTGCATCGGCAGCTGTGCATGAGTATTGCATGGGCCTACAGCAGCAGTGCATGGGTATTGAATGGGCCTATAGCAGCAGTGCATGGGTATTGCATGGGCCTACAGCAGCAGTGCATGGGTATTGCATGGACCTATAGCAGCAGTGCATTGGTTTTGCATGGGCCTACAGCAGCAGTGCATGTGTATTGAATTGGCCTACATTAGCAGTGCATAGGTATTGCATGGGCCTACAGCAGCAGTGCATGGGTATTGCATGGGCCTACAGCAGCAGCGCATGAGTATTGAATGGTCCTATAGCAGCAGTGCATGGGTATTGCATGGGCCTACAGCAGCAGTGCATGGGTATTGCATGGACCTATAGCAGCAGTGCATTTTATTGCATGGGCCTACAGCAGCAGTGCATTTGTATTGCATGGGCTTACGGCAGCAGTGCATGAGTATTGTATGGGCCTACAGCAGCAGTCCATGGATATTGAATGTGCTTACAGCAGCAGTGCATGGGTATTGCATGGGCCTACATCAGTAGTGCATGGGTATTGCATGGGCCTACAGCAGCAGTTCATGGTTATTGCATGGGCCTACAGAAGTACTGCATGAGTATTGTATGGGCCTACAGCAGCAGTGCATGAGTATTGCATGGGCATGCAACAGCAGTGCATAGGTATTGCATGTGCCTGCAACAGCAGTGCATGGGTATTGCATGGTCCTATAGCAGCAGTGCATGGGTATTGCATGGGCTTAAAGCAGCAGTGCATGTGTATTGCATGGGCCTACAGCAGCAGTGCAGGGGTATTGCATGGGCCTACAGCAGCAGTGCATGAGTGTTGCATGGTCCTACAGCAGCAGTGTATGGGTATTGCATGTGCATACAGCAGCAGTTAATTAGTATGGCATGTGTCTACAGCAGCAGTGCATGGGTATTGCATGGGCCTACATGAGCAGTGCATGAGTATTGCATGGGCCTACAGCAGCAGTGCATGGGTATTGCATGGCCTATAGCAGCAGTGCATGGGTAATGCATGGCCTGCAGCAGCAGTGCATGGGTATTGCATGAGCCTACAGCAGCAGTTAATTAGTATGGCATGTGTCTACAGCAGCAGTGCATGGGTATTGCATGGGCCTACATGAGCAGTGCATGAGTATTGCATGGGCCTACAGCAGCAGTGCATGGGTATTGCATGGCCTATAGCAGCAGTGCATGGGTAATGCATGGCCTGCAGCAGCAGTGCATGGGTATTGCATGAGCCTACAGCAGCAGTGCATGGGTAATGCATGGCCTGCAGCAGCAGTGCATGGGTATTGCATGAGCCTCCAGCAGCAGTGCATGAGTATTGCATGGGCTTACAGCAGCAGTGCATAAGTATTGCATGGGCCTATAGCAGCAGTGCATGGATAATGCATGGCCTACAGCAGTAGTGCATGGGTATTGCATGAGCCTACAGCAGCAGTGCATGAGTATTGCATGGGCTTACAGCAGCAGTGCATGAGTGTTGCATAGTCCTACAGCAGCAGTGTATGGGTATTGCATGGGCCTACAGCAGCAGTTAATTAGCATGGCATGTGTCTACAGCAGCAGTGCATGGGTGTTGCATGGGCCTACATGAGCAGTGCATGGGTATTGCATGGCCTATAGCAGCAGTGCATGGGTAATGCATGGCCTGCAGCAGCAGTGCATGGGTATTGCATGAGCCTACAGCAGCAGTGCATGGGTAATGCATGGCCTGCAGCAGCAGTGCATGGGTATTGCATGAGCCTCCAGCAGCAGTGCATGAGTATTGCATGGGCTTACAGCAGCAGTGCATAAATATTGCATGGGCCTATAGCAGCAGTGCATGGATAATGCATGGCCTACAGCAGTAGTGCATGGGTATTGCATGAGCCTACAGCAGCAGTGCATGAGTATTGCATGGGCTTACAGCAGCAGTGCATGAGTATTGCATGGACCTATAGCAGCAGTGCATGGGTAATGCATGGCCTACAGCAGTAGTGCATGGGTATTGCATGAGCCTAAAGCAGCAGTGCTTGAGTATTGCATGGGCCTACAGCAGCGGTGCATGTGTATTGCATGGGCTTACAGCAGCAGGGTATGAGTATTGCATGGACCTACAGCAGCAGTGCATGGATATTGCATGGGCTTTCAGCTGCCATGCATGGGTATTGAATGGGCTTACAGCAGCAGTGCATGGTTATTGCATGGGCCTACATCAGCAGTGAATGGGTATTGCATAGGCCTACATCAGCAGTGCATGGGTATTGCATGGGCCTACAGCAGCAGTGCATGGTTATTGCATGGGCTTAAAGCAGTAGTGCATGCTATTGCATGGGTCTACAGCATCAGTGCATAGGAATTGCATGGGACTACAGCAGCAGTGCATGAGTATTGCATGGGCCTGCAGCAGCAATGCATGGGTATTGTTTGGGCCTACAAAAGCAGTGCATGGTTATTGCATGGGCTTTACAGCAGCAGTGCGTAGGTATTGCATGGGCCTACAACAGCAGTGCATGGGTATTGCATGGGCATACAACAGCAGTGCATGGGTATTGCATGGGCCTACAGCAGCAGTGCATGGGTATTGCATGGGCCTACAGCACCAGTGCATGGGTATTGCATGGGCCTGTAGCAGTGCATGGGTATTGCATGGGCCTACATCAGCAGTGCTTGGTTATTGCATGGGCTTAAAGCAGCAGTGCGTAGGTATTGCATGGGCCTACAACAGCAGTGCATGGGTATTGCATGGGCATACAACAGCAGTGCATGGGTATTGCATGGGCCTACAGCAGCAGTGCATGGGTATTGCATGGGCCTACAGCACCAGTGCATGCGTATTGCATGGGCCTGTAGCAGTGCATGGGTATTGCATGGGCCTACATCAGCAGCGCATGGATATTGCATGGGCTTTCAGCTGCCATGCATGGGTATTGAATGGGGTTACAGCAGCAGTGCATGGTTATTGCATGGGCCTACATCAGCAGTGAATGGGTATCGCATAGGCCTACATCAGCAGTGCATGGGTATTGCATGGGCCTACAGCAGCAGTGCATGGTTATTGCATGGGCTTAAAGCAGTAGTGCATGGTATTGCGTGGGTCTACAGCATCAGTGCATAGGAATTGCATGGGACTACAGCAGCAGTGCATGAGTATTGCATGGGCCTGCAGCAGCAATGCATGGGTATTGTTTGGGCCTACAAAAGCAGTGCATGGTTATTGCATGGGCTTTACAGCAGCAGTGCGTAGGTATTGCATGGGCCTACAACAGCAGTGCATGGGAATTGCATGGGCATACAACAGCAGTGCATGGGTATTGCATGGGCCTACAGCAGCAGTAAATGGGTATTGCATGGGCCTACAGCACCAGTGCATGGGTATTGCATGGGCCTGTAGCAGTGCATGGGTATTGCATGGGCCTACATCAGCAGTGCCTGGTTATTGCATGGGCTTAAAGCAGTAGTGCATGCTATTGCATGGGTCTACAGCATCAGTGCATAGGAATTGCATGGGACTACAGCAGCAGTGCATGAGTATTGCATGGGCCTGCAGCAGCAATGCATGGGTATTGTTTGGGCCTACAAAAGCAGTGCATGGTTATTGCATGGGCTTTACAGCAGCAGTGCGTAGGTATTGCATGGGCCTACAGTGCAGTGCATGGGTATTGTATGGACCTATAACAGCAGTGCATGGGTATTGCATGGGCCTACAGCAGCAGTGCATGTGTAGTGCATGGGCCTACAGCAGCAGTGCATGGTATTGCATGGGCCTACAGCAGTAGTTAATTAGTATGGCATGGGTATACAGCAACAGTGCATGGGTATTGCATGGGCCTACATCAGAAGCGCATGAGTATTGCATGGGCCTACAGCTGCAGTGCATGGGTATTGCATGGGCCTATAGCAGCAGTGCATGGGTAATGCATGGCCTGCAGCAGCAGTGCATGGGTATTGCATGAGCCTACAGCAGCAGTGCATGGGTAATGCATGGCCTGCAGCAGCAGTGCATGGGTATTGCATGAGCCTACAGCAGCAGTGCATGGGTAATGCATGGCCAGCGGCAGCAGTGCATAGGTATTGCATGAGCCTACAGCAGCAGTGCATGAGTATTGCATGGGCCTACATTAGCAGTGCATGGGTATTGCATGGGCCTACAGCAGCAGTGCATATGTATTGCATGGGCTTACAGCAGCAGGTTATGATTATTGCATGGGCCTACAGCAGCAGTGCATGGATATTGCATGGGCTTTCAGCTGCATTGCATGGGTATTGTATGGGCTTACAGCAGCAGTGCATGGTTATTGCATGGGCCTACATCAGCAGTGAATGGGTATTGCCTAGGCCTACATCAGCAGTGCATGGATATTGCATGGGCCAACAGCAGCAGTGCATGGGTATTGCATGGGCCAACAGCAGCAGTGCATGGGTATTACATGGGCCTACAGCAGCAGTGCATGGGTATTGCATGGGCCTACATCAGCAGTGCATGGGTATTGCATGGGCCTACAACAGCAGTGCCTGGGTATTGCATGGGCCTACAACAGCAGTGCTTGGGAATTGCATGGGCCTATATCAGAAGTGCATTGTTATTGCATGGGCTTAAAGCAGTAGTGCATGTGTATTGCATGGGTCTACAGCAGCAGTGCATATGAATTGCATGGGACTACAGCAGCAGTGCATGGGTATTGCATGGGCCTACAGCAGCAGTGCATGTGTATTGCATGGGCCTACAGCAGCAGTGCATGGTATTGCATGGCCCTACAGCAGTAGTGCATGGTATTGCATGGGCCTACAGCAGCAGTGCATGGGTATTGCATGGGCCTACAGCAGCAGTGCATGTGTATTGCATGGGCCTACAGCAACAGTGCATGGTATTGCATGGTCCTACAGCAGTAGTGCATGGTATTGCATGGGCCTACAGCAGCAGTGCATGGGTATTGCATGGGCCTACAGCAGCAGTGCATGGGTATTGCATGGGCTTACAGCAGCAGTGCATGGGTTTTGCATGGGCCTACAGCAGCAGTGCATGGGCCTACATCAGCAATGCATGGTTTTGCATGGGCCTACAGCAGCAGTACATTAGTATTGCATGGGTCTACCGCAGCAGTACATTAGTATTGCATGGGCCTACAGCAGCAGTGCATGGATATTGAATGGGCCTACATCAGCAGTGCATGGGTATTGCATGGGCCTACATCAGCAGTGCATGGATATTGCATGGGCCTACAGCAGCAGTGCATGGGTATTGCATGGGCCTATAGCAGCAGTGAATGGGTATTGCATGAGCATATAACAGCAGTGCATGAGTATTGCATTGGCCCACAGCAGCAGTGCATGAGTATTGCATGGGCCTACATCAGCAGTGCATGGTTTTTGCATGGGCCAACTGCATCAGTGCATGGGTATTGCATGGGCCTACATCAGCAGTGCATGGGTATTGCATGGGCCTACAGCAGCAGTGAATGGGTATTGCATGGGCCTACAGCAGCAGTTCATGGGTATTGCATGGGCCTATAGCATCAGTGCATGAGTATTGCATAGGCCTACAGCTAGGATTGCCACCTGTCCCTTAAAATACAGAACACTTATAAGTTACACATGCTGCAGGGTGTACAGATAGGTATATGAATAGTGCTGTCCAGAAACACAATACATGTTCCTCCCTGCACACCCTGCAGCATGTGTAACTCATACGTGTCCAGGAAAACATGGCTGAGGTGGCAACCCTACCTACAGCAGCAGTGCATGAGTATTGCATGGGCCTATAGCAGCAGTGCATGGGTATTGCATGGGCCTACATCAGCAGTGCATGGGTATTGCATGGGTTTACAACAGCAGTGCATGAGTATTGCATGGGCCTACATCAGCAGTGCATGGGTATGGAATGGGCCTACAGCAGCAGTTTATGGGTATTGCATGGGCCTACAGCAGCAGTTTATGGGTATTGCATGGGCCTACAGCAGCAGTGCATGAGTATTGCATGGGCCTATAGCAGCAGTGTATGAGTATTGCATAGGCCTACAGCAGCAGTGCATATATATTGCATGGGCTTACAGCAGCAGTGCATGAGTATTGCATGGGCCTACAGCAGCAGTGCATGGGTATTGCATGGGCCTACAGCAGCAGTACATGTGTTGTGCATGGGCCTATAGCAGTGCATAGTATTGCATAGGCCTACAGCAGCAGTGCATGGTATTGTATGGGGCTACAGCAGCAGTGCATGGGTATTGCATGGGCCTACATCAGCAGTGCATGGGTATTGCATGGGCCTACAGCAGCAGTGAATGGGTATTGCATGGGCCTACAGCAGCAGTTCATGGGTATTGCATGGGCCTATAGCATCAGTGCATGAGTATTGCATAGGCCTACAGCTAGGATTGCCACCTGTCCCTTAAAATACAGAACACTTATAAGTTACACATGCTGCAGGGTGTACAGATAGGTATATGAATAGTGCTGTCCAGAAACACAATACATGTTCCTCCCTGCACACCCTGCAGCATGTGTAACTCATACGTGTCCAGGAAAACATGGCTGAGGTGGCAACCCTACCTACAGCAGCAGTGCATGAGTATTGCATGGGCCTATAGCAGCAGTGCATGGGTATTGCATGGGCCTACATCAGCAGTGCATGGGTATTGCATGGGTTTACAACAGCAGTGCATGAGTATTGCATGGGCCTACATCAGCAGTGCATGGGTATGGAATGGGCCTACAGCAGCAGTTTATGGGTATTGCATGGGTCTACAGCAGCAGTTTATGGGTATTGCATGGGCCTACAGCAGCAGTGCATGAGTATTGCATGGGCCTATAGCAGCAGTGTATGAGTATTGCATAGGCCTACAGCAGCAGTGCATATATATTGCATGGGCTTACAGCAGCAGTGCATGAGTATTGCATGGGCCTACAGCAGCAGTGCATGGGTATTGCATGGGCCTACAGCAGCAGTACATGTGTTGTGCATGGGCCTATAGCAGTGCATAGTATTGCATAGGCCTACAGCAGCAGTGCATGGTATTGTATGGGGCTACAGCAGCAGTGCATGGGTATTGCATGGGCCTACAGCAGCAGTGCATGGGTATTGCATGGGCCTACAGCAGCAGGGCATGGGTATTGCATGGGCCTACATCAGCAGTGCATGGTATTTCATGGGCCTACAGCAGCAGTACATTAGTATTGCATGGGCCTACAGCAGCAGTACATTAGTATTGCATTTGCCTACAGCAGCAGTGCATGGGTATTGCATGGGCCTACATCAGCAGTGCATGGGTATTGCATGGGCTTTACAGCAGCAGTGCATAGGTATTGCATGGGCCTACAACAGCAGTGCATGGGTATTGCATGGGCCTACAGCAACAGTGCATGTGTATTGCATGGGCCTATAGCAACAGTGCATGGGTATTGCATGGGTCTATAGCAGCAGTGCATGTGTTTTGCATGGGCCTATAGCAACAGTGCATGGGTATTGTATGGACCTATAGCAGCAGTGCATGGGTATTGCATGGGCCTATAGCAGCAGAGCATTTGTATTGCACAAACTTACAGCAGCAATGCATGGGTATTGCATGGGCCTACGTCAGCAGTGCAAGGGTATTGCATGGGCCTACATCAGCAGTGCATGGGTATTGCATGGGCTTACATCAGCAGTGCATGGGTATTGCATGGGCCTACAGCTGCAGTGCATGGTATTGCATGGGCCTACAGCAGCAGTGCATGGGTATTGCATGGGCCTACAGCAGCAGTGCATGTGTATTGCATGGGCCTACAGCAGCAGTGCATGATATTGCATGGCCCTACAGCAGCAGTGCATGGTATTGCATGGGCCTACAGCAGCAGTGCATGGGTATTGCATGGGCCTATAGCAGCAGTGAATGGGTATTGCATGAGCATATAACAGCAGTGCATGAGTATTGCATTGGCCCACAGCAGCAGTGCATGAGTATTGCATGGGCCTACATCAGCAGTGCATGGGTTTTGCATGGGCCAACCGCATCAGTGCATGGGTATTGCATGGGCCTACATCAGCAGTGCATGGGTATTGCATGGGCCTACAGCAGCAGTGAATGGGTATTGCATGGGCCTACAGCAGCAGTGCATGGGTATTGCATGGGCCTATAGCATCAGTGCATGAGTATTGCATAGGCCTACAGCTAGGATTGCCACCTGTCCCTTAAAATACAGAACACTTATAAGTTACACATTCTGCAGGGTGTACAGATAGGTATATGAATAGTGCTGTCCAGAAACACAATACATGTTCCTCCCTGCACACCCTGCAGCATGTGTAACTCATACGTGTCCAGGAAAACATGGCTGAGGTGGCAACCCTACCTACAGCAGCAGTGCATGAGTATTGCATGGGCCTATAGCAGCAGTGCATGGGTATTGCATGGGCCTACATCAGCAGTGCATGGGTATTGCATGGGTTTACAACAGCAGTGCATGAGTATTGCATGGGCCTACATCAGCAGTGCATGGGTATGGAATGGGCCTACAGCAGCAGTTTATGGGTATTGCATGGGCCTACAGCAGCAGTTTATGGGTATTGCATGGGCCTACAGCAGCAGTGCATGAGTATTGCATGGGCCTATAGCAGCAGTGTATGAGTATTGCATAGGCCTACAGCAGCAGTGCATATATATTGCATGGGCTTACAGCAGCAGTGCATGAGTATTGCATGGGCCTACAGCAGCAGTGCATGGGTATTGCATGGGCCTACAGCAGCAGTACATGTGTTGTGCATGGGCCTATAGCAGTGCATAGTATTGCATAGGCCTACAGCAGCAGTGCATGGTATTGTATGGGGCTACAGCAGCAGTGCATGGGTATTGCATGGGCCTACAGCAGCAGTGCATGGGTATTGCATGGGCCTACAGCAGCAGGGCATGGGTATTGCATGGGCCTACATCAGCAGTGCATGGTATTTCATAGGCCTACAGCAGCAGTACATTAGTATTGCATGGGCCTACAGCAGCAGTACATTAGTATTGCATTTGCCTACAGCAGCAGTGCATGGGTATTGCATGGGCCTACATCAGCAGTGCATGGGTATTGCATGGGCTTTACAGCAGCAGTGCATAGGTATTGCATGGGCCTACAACAGCAGTGCATGGGTTTTGCATGGGCCTACAGCAACAGTGCATGTGTATTGCATGGGCCTATAGCAACAGTGCATGGGTATTGCATGGGTCTATAGCAGCAGTGCATGTGTTTTGCATGGGCCTATAGCAACAGTGCATGGGTATTGTATGGACCTATAGCAGCAGTGCATGGGTATTGCATGGGCCTATAGCAGCAGAGCATTTGTATTGCACAAACTTACAGCAGCAATGCATGGGTATTGCATGGGCCTACGTCAGCAGTGCAAGGGTATTGCATGGGCCTACATCAGCAGTGCATGGGTATTGCATGGGCTTACATCAGCAGTGCATGGGTATTGCATGGGCCTACAGCTGCAGTGCATGGTATTGCATGGGCCTACAGCAGCAGTGCATGGGTATTGCATGGGCCTACAGCAGCAGTGCATGTGTATTGCATGGGCCTACAGCAGCAGTGCATGGTATTGCATGGCCCTACAGCAGCAGTGCATGGTATTGCATGGGCCTACAGCAGCAGTGCATGGGTATTGCATGGGCCTACAGCAGCAGTGCATGGGTATTGCATGGGCTTACAGCAGCAGTGCATGGGCATACATCAGCAATGCATGGTTTTGCATGGGCCTACAGCAGCAGTACATTAGTATTGCATGGGCCTACCGCAGCAGTACATTAGTATTGCATGGGCCTACAGCAGCAGTGCATGGATGTTGAATGGGCCTACATCAGCAGTGCATGAGTATTGCATGGGCCTACAGCAGCAGTGCATGGGTATTGCATGGGCCTACATCAACAGTGCATGGGTTTTGCATGGGTTTACAACAGCAGTGCATAAGTATTGCATGGGCCTACAGCAGCAGTGCATGAGTATTGCATGGGCCTACATCAGCAGTGCATGGATATTGCATGGGCCCACAGCAGCAGTGCATGGGTATTGCATAGGCCTATAGCAGCAGTGCATGGGTATTGCATGGGCATATAACAGCGGTGCATGAGTATTGCATTGGCCCACAGCAGCAGTGCATGAGTATTGCATGGGCCTACATCAGCAGTGCATGGGTATTGCATGCGCCAACCGCATAAGTGCATGGGTATTGCATGGGCCTACATCAGCAGTGCATGGGTATTGCATGGGTCTACAGCAGCAGTGAATGGGTATTGCATGGGCCTAGAGCAACAGTGCATGGGTATTGCATGGGCCTATAGCAGCAGTGCATGAGTATTGCATAGGCCTACAGCAGCAGTGCATGAGTATTGCATGGGCCTATAGCAGCAGTGCATGGGTATTGCATGGGCCTACATCAGCAGTGCATGGGTATTGCATGGGTTTACAACAGCAGTGCATGAGTATTGCATGGGCCTACATCAGCAGTGCATGGGTATTGCATGGGCCTACAGCAGCAGTTTATGGGTATTGCATGGGCCTACAGCAGCAGTGCATAGGTATTGCATGGGCCTACAGCAGCAGTGCATGAGTATTGCATGGGCCTATAGCAGCAGTGCATGAGTATTGCATAGGCCTACAGCAGCAGTGCATATGTATTGCATGGGCTTACAGCAGCAGTGCATGAGTATTGCATGGGCCTGCAGCAGTGCATGGGTATTGCATGGGCCTACAGCAGCAGTACATGTGTTGTGCATGGGCCTACAGCAGTGCATGGTATTGCATAGGCCTACAGCAGCAGTGCATGGTATTGTATGGGGCTACAGCAGCAGTGCATGTGTATTGCATGGGCCTACAGCAGCAGTGCATGGGTATTGCATGGGCCTACAGCAGCAGGGCATGGGTACTGCATGGGCCTACAGCAGCAGTACATTAGTATTGCATGGGCCTACAGCAGCAGTACATTAGTATTGCATGTTCCTACAGCAGCAGTGCATGGGTATTGCATGGGCCTACATCAACAGTGCATGGGTGTTGCATGGGCCTACATCAGCAGTTCATGGGTATTGCATGGGCTTACAACAGCAGTGCATGAGTATTGCATGGGCCTACAGCAGCAGTGCATGAGTATTGCATGGGCCAACATCAGCAGTGCATGGGTATTGCATGGGCCTATAGCAGCCGTGCATGGGCATTGCATTGGCTTACAACAGCAGTGCATGAGTATTGCATGGGCCTACAGCAGCAGTGCATGAGTATTGCATGGGCCTACATCAGCAGTGCATAGGTATTGCATGGGCCTACTGCAGCAGTGCATTGGTATTGCATTGGCCTACAGCAGCAGTGCATGGATATTGCATGGGCCTACAGCAGCAGTGCATGAGTATTGCATGGGCCTATAGCAGCAGTGCATGGGTATTGCATGGGCCTATAGCAGCAGTGCATGGGTATTGCATGGGCCTACATCAGCAGTGCATGGGTATTGCATGGGCTTACAACAGCAGTGCATGAGTATTGCATGGGCCTACAGCAGCAGTGCATGAGTATTGCATGGGCCTACATCAGCAGTGCATGGGTATTGCATGGGCCTATAGCAGCAGTGCATGGGTATTGCATGGGCCTATAGCAGCAGTGCATGGGTATTGCATGGGCTTACAACAGCAGTGCATGAGTATTGCATGGGCCTACATCAGCAGTGCATGGGTATTGCATGGGCCTACAGCAGCAGTGCATGGGTATTGCATGGGCCTACAGCAGCAGTGCATGAGTATTGCATAGGCCTACAGCAGCAGTGCATATATATTGCATGGGCTTACAGCAGTAGTGCATGAGTATTGCATGGGCCTACAGCAGCAGTGCATGAGTATTGCATGGGCCTAATGCAGCAGTACATGAGTATTGCATGGGCCTACATTAGCAGTGCATGGATATTGCATGGGCCTACTGCAGCGGTGCATGTGTATTGCATGGGCCTACAGCAGCAGTGCATGGTTATTGCATGGGCCTACAGCAGCAGTGCATGGGTATTGCATGGGCCTACAGCAGCAGTGCATGGTTATTGCATAGGCCTACAGCAGCAGTGCATGCGTATTGCATGGGCCTATAGCAGCAGTGCATGGGTTTTGCATGGGCCTATAGCAGCAGTGCATGGGTATTGCCTGGGCCTACATCAGCAGTGCATGGGTATTGCATGGGCTTACAACAGCAGTGCATGAGTATTGCATGGGCCTACAGCAGCAGTGCATGTGTATTGCATAGGCCTACAGCAGCAGTGCATGTGTATTGCATAGGCCTACAGCAGCAGTGCATGAGTATTGCATGGGCCTACAGCAGCAGTGCATGAGTATTGCATGGGCCTACAGCAGCAGTGCATGGCATTGCATGGGCCAATAGCATGGACTAGTAACTTTTCTCCCCTGTCTGGCAAACTATAGTGATTTTATTTACTTTAGGCTTTGTATTTTTATGTAGTAGTGCACTTAGCTATATGAAAGAATTGTATTTGCAGAAAAAATATTGTAAAAAAAAAGAAACAAATGTCTCAAGAACCTATAACTTTTGTATGGAATCTTTTTTTGTCACTGCATTGGTTTCACATACCTAGCTGATATCAAAGTGGATGTTTGTTGCCAAAGCAAGTGTTACTGAATCTATGCAAATATATTCCTGATCCTGTGGAGGAATTGAAGTGATTTCTATTATAAATATGAACTTGTCATATGAGGTGGATGCAAGCATACAGGTAGGTACGAATGAATAAGTAGCTCTCGTCATGGGACATATCTTGGTGATGGAATCTGTGAATATAATTTAGAGCACTGAGGTTATTTTTTAAGTCCACTTGTGGTTAGATGGTTCATTAATATTATCATCACATTTATAAGGGGTTAAATAATTACTTTATCAACAAAGAACTTATGTGCAATACAAGATTGTGTACGTCTGTGTAACTGAATTATTTTTGATAAGCTCAGAGTGTTTCACGGCTACCATATGCTGTGGATTAATATGAGTAGCTTATATCTTGTTTGTAACATATCGGTAGATGCGTAATCAGAATGTTTCATTTCAGTTTCTGTGATTATTGCACAATCTTTTGATTAGGACTACAAAAAAAGCCTTTAAATAATGATTATTTAAGGAAATAGTGAGCTTGTATTGCCTTTACGTAGCTTGACACCAATAATTGCAATTTAAATAAGCAGTAACAAAAATTATATTTTTAATTATAGAATCTAGCTAAATATGACTAATTCAGGCTATTTTAATGGCTAAAAATGTGATTGTTCATGGCAAGTCTTCAGTTTCTAGGCAAATGCAGGTGGTGATTTATATCATCAATAATTACTCAGGATTATCTACCTGATGGTCACTTGCTAATTAAATCAGTAGGAACTGCTAATAAGGTTGTTTGAATTAAGAATTAAAAAAAAAAAGTGTGAAAACATCAAACACGTTGTACTATTTAAAGTTCAGAATACTGAATTAACCTCTTAGCTGCCAGAGAGGCTTGACACATATATGAGATTAAATTTGCAAGCTTTTAATCAACATTTTTTCCCATTTGTCTCATCCAGGCAAGGGCATTTCAAAGTTTATTACAGTTTGTATTTGCTTGTTTGTTTTTTCATTAAATGGATGTTTATATACAAAAAGAAGACGCTTGTGAGTAATGTTATACTGTCCACCTCCACCTATAAAGCACTGGTAGATTTGCTTATTAGGCAATGAACAATCAGGCCTTCAGACCCAGTTGTATGTCCTGTCATTAGTGATGTCCCGAACTGTTCGCCCGCGAACGGTTCACAGCGAACATAGCTTGTTCGCGTTTGTGGGCGAACACATGGCGATGTTCGATCCGCCCCTATGTGTCATCATTGTGGAAACTTTGACCCTTTATGTCACAGCCGCCTGACACATTAGAGCCAATCAACATCAGACACTCCCTCACAGACACTCCCAGCTACTCGGAATCCGCCATTTTAGACTCATAACGACCTTGCTTTTTTAATGATAGGACGTGTTATGTTTTTGCTCCTGACATTAATAGGAAAAACATAGCTAGGATAGTGTATTTACAGTCCAGAAGGACTCCACTCATCTCTGCTGCAAGCACAGCACCCCAAAAAGCCCTTTTTAGGGCTATATTTCGTGCCATTTTTTTTTTTTTTTAATTAGCATTTGCCTGGCTTTCAGCTGTGTGTTTAAGGCTCACAGCATATGCTGTGACTACTGCCACCACTGATATCTCCCTAACAACATTAGTTTAAATTTAACTAACCCAAAAATATAATTATTTTTCTAGTGTAATTTTTTTTCATTTTCTATCAGGCCAGTGTCACACAGCATATACTCTGGTTCATTGCTCTGTGCCAGCCAGCAGCCAGCAGTGTTAATATCCGTTTATAACATTATTTTTAATTTAAAAAAAAACACAAAAAAATATTTTTCTAGTGTAATCTAATTACATTTACTATCATGCCTGTGTCTGTCAGGCTCACTCAGCATTAATATACCTCTTTTTTTTCAGTCTTTTGGTTAATTGGTCTGTGCCAGGCAGCCACCCAGCACTCATATCTATTTTTCTTTCACCTTAATTTTAATATATATAAAAAAAAAAGTTTAAATTTGTTTGCTAGTGTAATCAAATCTAATTTTCTATCCGGCCTGTGTGTTTTGCTGACATAGAGAGCCTACTGAGTTTACTTGCTGCCCTCCCTAGTCTATGAGCCACGACTCATATGTGTTTAACCTTTTTTTAATTCCCCCCCAAAAAAAATAATTTCAATCATTTTTCTAGTGTAATCTAATAGTATTTTCTATCAGGCGTGTGTGTATCCGACATACATAGCCTACTGTTTTTAATAGCTGCCCTTCCAAGGCTATCAGCCACGACTGATATGTATGTGCTTAGCCTTTTTCTTAAAATTTCCAAAAAAAAGTCTTTAAATCATTAGGCTAGTGTAATCTAATTGTATTTTCTATCAGGCCTGTGTCTAACCTTTCTATCTGACTTACACAGCATACTGTTGTTATAATTGCTGCCCTATGTAGCAGCCAGCCAGTGCGACCACTCATAGAGTCATATGTGCATTGCACTTCTTAACATAATTTTAATATTAAAATCTAAAATTTTAAAATATTTTGCTAGTGTAATGTAACTTAATTTTCTATCAGTCCTGTGTTTTTGTCACTTACACAGCATACTGTGTTAAATTACTGCCCTACCTACCATCCACGACTCATATCTGCCAGCCTGTCTGCCAGGCCCAAGTAGCCAATTAGTGGCACCAATCACAATTCTTGTAACAGTAATAAAAAAATAAAAAAAACATAATTTTTTTGGACTGCAAATATTCAGTCTCCTAGGGCCATTGAATTTCATTTACCTCCTGCCTGCCACTTCCAGCCTTTTGTGCCAGGCCGTCTAGCCAACTATTTACACCAATCATAATTGTTGTCACAGTCAGACAGTATAGTTATTAATTTAAATAAAAAAAATTTTTAGTGTTGATCTTAACCCTCAGTTTGCTCGTGCCTTTGAATTGCACTTTTCTACAGCCTTCCAAGCCTGTGTGCCAGGCCTACTTAAAAAATATTTACACCAATCATATTTGTTGTGACAGTATTCTAATAATTAAAAATTTAAATTTTTGGTAATAGTTGCTGTGATTTGAATCCTCAGTTTGCTGGTGACATTGAATAGCACTTTCCTCCTGCCTTGCAGCCTGCTGTGAGCCAGGCCCACCTAGCCAATTGTTGTCAGCAATCATATTTCTGTTAACAGTATTGCAAAAATTGTCAATCATCACTGTTTAGACTGTTAGTAATCAGTCTCCTAGTTTCCTTGAATTGCATCTCCCTCCTGCCTGCCATCCTTTTGTGCCAGGCCGTCTTGCCAACTATTTACACCAATCCAAATTTTTTGTCACAGTATAGTTACTAATTACAATTAAAAAAATCTTTATTGTTGATGATCTTAACCCTCAGTTTGCTCGTGCCTTTGAATTGCACTTTTCTACAGCCTTCCAAGCCTGTGTACCAGGCCTACTTAAAAAATATTTACACCAATCATATTTGTTGTGACAGTATTCTAATAATTAAAAATTAAAATTTTTGGTAATAGTTGCTGTGATTTGAATCCTCAGTTTGCTGGTGCCATTGAATAGCACTTTCCTCCTGCCTTGCAGCCTGCTGTGAGCCAGGCCTACCTAGCCAATTGTTGTCAGCAATCATATTTCTGTTAACAGTATTTCAAAAATTGTCAATCATCACTGTTTAGACTGTTAGTAATCAGTCTCCTAGTTTCCTTGAATTGCATCTCCCTCCTGCCTGCCATCCTTTTGT
Source organism: Bombina bombina (assembly GCF_027579735.1). Taxonomy (NCBI): domain Eukaryota; kingdom Metazoa; phylum Chordata; class Amphibia; order Anura; family Bombinatoridae; genus Bombina; species Bombina bombina. Next base: position 175,662,372 of record NC_069502.1, on the reverse strand, counting down.
GCCAGGCCGTCTTGCCAACTATTTACACCAATCCAAATTTTTTGTCACAGTATAGTTACTAATTACAATTAAAAAAATCTTTATTGTTGATGATCTTAACCCTCAGTTTGCTCGTGCCTTTGAATTGCACTTTTTTACAGCCTTCCAAGCCTGTGTGCCAGGCCTACTTAAAAAATATTTACACCAATAATATTTGTTGTGACAGTATTCTAATAATTAAAAATTAAAATTTTTGGTAATAGTTGCTGTGATTTGAATCCTCAGTTTGCTGGTGCCATTGAATAGCACTTTCCTCCTGCCTTGCAGCCTGCTGTGAGCCAGGCCCACCTAGCCAATTGTTGTCAGCAATCATATTTCTGTTAACAGTATTGCAAAAATTGTCAATCATCACTGTTTAGACTGTCAGTAATCAGTCTCCTAGTTTCCTTGAATTGCATCTCCCTCCTGCCTGCCATCCTTTTGTGCCAGGCCGTCTTGCCAACTATTTACACCAATCCAAATTTTTTGTCACAGTATAGTTACTAATTACAATTAAAAAAATCTTTATTGTTGATGATCTTAACCCTCAGTTTGCTCGTGCCTTTGAATTGCACTTTTTTACAGCCTTCCAAGCCTGTGTGCCAGGCCTACTTAAAAAATATTTACACCAATAATATTTGTTGTGACAGTATTCTAATAATTAAAAATTAAAATTTTTGGTAATAGTTGCTGTGATTTGAATCCTCAGTTTGCTGGTGCCATTGAATAGCACTTTCCTCCTGCCTTGCAGCCTGCTGTGAGCCAGGCCCACCTAGCCAATTGTTGTCAGCAATCATATTTCTGTTAACAATATTGCAAAAATTGTCAATCATCACTGTTTAGACTGTCAGTAATCAGTCTCCTAGTTTCCTTGAATTGCATCTCCCTCCTGCCTGCCATCCTTTTGTGCCAGGCCGTCTTGCCAACTATTTACACCAATCCAAATTTTTTGTCACAGTATAGTTACTAATTACAATTAAAAAAATCTTTATTGTTGATGATCTTAATCCTCAGTTTGCTCGTGCTTTTGAATTTCACTTTTCTACAGCCTTCCAAGCCTGTGTGCCAGGCCTACTTAAAAAATATTTACACCAATCATATTTGTTGTGACAGTATTCTAATAATTAAATATTAAAATTTATGGTAATAGTTGCTGTGATTTGAATCGTCAGTTTGCTGGTGCCATTGAATAACACTTTCCTCCTGCCTTGCAGCCTGCTGTGAGCCAGGCCCACCTAGCCAATTGTTGTCAGCAATCATCTTTCTTTTAACAGTATTGCAAAAATTGTCAATCATCACTGTTTTGACTGTCATTAATCAGTCTCCTAGTGTCCTTGAATTGCATCTCCCTCCTGCCTGCCATCCTTTTGTGCCAGGCCGTCTTGCCAACTATTTACACCAATCCTAATTGTTGTCACAGTATAGTTACTAATTAAAATAAAAAAAATCTTGATTGTTGATCTTAATCCTCATTTTGCTTGTGCCATTGAATTGCACTTTTCTACTGCCTGCCAGCCTGTGTGCCAGGCCCAACTATCCAATTAGTGCTAGCAATCATATTTCTTTTAACAGTATTGCAACAGTATCTCCCAGCGTGTGTGCCAGACAGGCTCATTTGCCAAATAGTGCCAAACAATCATATTTGTTGCCACAGTACTAGTAATATTTTAAAAAATTAACAATTTGTGATTTTTAAAACATCTGTCTTTTTTGTTGTTGTCAGTCTCACAGCGTATACTGTGCCCACTTTCACAGTGCCACCACTCAATTGGTGTAATAGTATTGTTAGTGTCCATTTAAAAAAAATGACAGGCAGAGGCAGGCCACCCCGCAGGTTCCGTGGTCGTGGTCGTGGTGCTGTGATTCCTTTAGACCCTACAAATATGCACATTGTTCAGACGCCGGGTGCCAGGGGGGATGCAAAAACTTCTGAGGAGGACCTAGTTGAATGGCTAACACAGGAAACCCAATCTTCTTCAGCTTCCGCTGCTAGTCCTCCTAACCTTGACGCACCATCTAAGTCCAGCTGTGCTTTGGGCAGGTCTCAAGTGACTAGTGACACTCCGCCGCCTGTCGCCACCACCAACACTACCACCACAGCCGCTTCACTTGATCTGTCACAGGAGTTATTGACACATCATTTTGAAGAAATGAGTGATGCGCAACCATCATTGACAGAGGATGTAGATAATAGTGATCAGTCTCAGTCAGGCAGCATTACCGACATGGAGGTACGGTGTGATGGTGATGTTGTACCCGCTGCTGCTTCCTTTCTTGATGTTTCAGATACAAGTGAAGCGGTTGATGATGATGTGTCGGTGGATGTCACGTGGGTGCCTGCTAGAAGAGAAGAAGAAGAGGGGGAAAGTTCAGATGGGGAGACAGAGAGGAGGAGGAGGAGGAGGAGGAGGAGACGATTTGGAAGCACGGGGAGGTCGTCTCAAGGAGCTAGTGGCACAGTCAGACAGCATGCATCGTCACCAGGGGTCAGCCAGACAGCCCGCCGACGCCCATCAACTCATGCTTTTGCCACCACCAGAATGCCGTCATCGCAGAGCTCAGCAGTGTGGCATTTTTTTTGTGTGTCTACCTCTGACAACAGCGATGCCATTTGCAACCTGTGCCAAAAGAAACTGAGTCGTGGGAAGTCCAACAGCCACCTAGGTACAACTGCTTTGCGAAGGCACATGGTCTCCCATCACAAAGGCCGATGGGAAGAACACATGAGTAGAAGCAGCACACAAAGTGAAAGCCGCCCTCCTCCTCCTGCTCCAGCATCTTCAGCCACATCAACCAGTGCTGTCCTCCTTGCCCCCTCTCAACCATCCTCCACTCAGTCTCTCTTACTTAGCAGTTCCTGGTCATCTGCCCACAGTCAGGTGTCTGTCAAGGACATGTTTGAGCGTAAGAAGCCAATTTCTCAAAGTCACCCCCTTGCCCGGCGTCTGACAGCTGGCTTGTCTGAACTCTTAGCCCGCCAGCTTTTACCATACAAGCTGGTGGAGTCTGATGCTTTCAAAAAATTTGTATCTATTGGGACACCGCAGTGGAAGGTACCTGGCAGAAATTTCTTTTCACAAAAGGCAATCCCAAACCTGTACTCTGTTGTGAGAAAGGAAGTTATGGCATGTCTGGCACACAGCGTTGGGGCAAGGGTCCATATGACCACGGATAGCTGGTCTGCAAAGCATGGTCAGGGCAGGTATATCACCTACACTGCGCATTGGGTAAACCTGCTGACTTCTGACAAGCATGAAATGCGTGGCTCTGCAGAAGAGTTGGTGACACCGCCACGACTTGCAGGCAGGCCTGATGCTACCTCCTCTACTCCTCCTACTCCATCCTCTTCCATAACCTCTTCCTCGGCTGAGTCCTCTTCAACTTCTGCATCTTGCTCCACATCTATGGCACCCCCCCCAGCTCCCCAGGTACTATGCTACATCCCGGGTACGGCAGTGTCACGCCGTCTTGGGGTTGACTTGCCTGAAAGCGGAGAGTCACACCGCACCAGCACTCCTGACCGCCCTGAACGCACAGGTGGATCAGTGGCTGACTCCGCACCAACTGGAGATTGGCAAGGTTGTTTCTGACAATGGAAGTAATTTGGTGGCGGCATTGAAATTGGGCAAGTTGACACATGTGCCGTGCATGGCACATGTGTGTAATCTGATTGTACAACGATTTGTCCATAAGTACCCAGGCTTACAGGACTTCCTGAAGCAGGCCAGGAAGGTGTGTGGCCATTTCAGGCGTTCCTACACGGCCATGGCGCACTTGTCTGATATCCAGCGTCGAAACAACCTGCCAGTGAGGCGCTTGATTTGCGACAGCCTGACACGGTGGAATTCCACACTCCTAATGTTTGACCGCCTGCTCCAACAAGAAAAAGCTGTTAATGAGTATTTGTATGACCGGGTTGCTAGGACAGCCTCTGGGGAGCTGGGGATATTTTTGCCAAATTACTGGACGCTCATGCGCAATGCCTGTAGGCTCATGCGTCCTTTTGAGGAGGTGACAAACCTTGTCAGTCGCACCGAAGGCACCATCAGCGACATCATACCATTTGTTTTCTTCCTGGAGCGTGCCCTGCGAAGAGTGCTGGATCAGGCAGTAGATGAGCGTGAAGAGGAAGCGGGAGAGTTGTGGTGTCCATCACCCCCGCAAACAGCCGAATCAGCATTGCTTGCTGGACCTGCGGCAACGCAGGAAGAGGATTATAAAGAAGAGGAGTCAGAGGAGGAATGTGGCTTTGGGGAGGATGAGGAGGAGGAAGACCGAGCACAACAGTCATCCCAGGGTGCTCGTTGTTGTCACCTCTCTGGTACCCGTGGTGTTGTACGTGGCTGGGGGGAAAAAGATACCATCAGTGAGATCAGTGAGGAGGAGGAACGCGACATGATTAGCTCAGCATCCAACCTTGTTCAAATGGGTTCTTTCATGCTGTCTTGCCTGTTGAGGGACCCTCATATAAAAAAGCTGAAGGAGAACGACCTGTACTGGTTGTCCACGCTCCTCGACCCCCGGTATAAGCATAAAGTGCCTGAAATGTTACCAAATTCCTGCAAGTCGGAAAGGATGGAGCATTTTCATAATAAATTCAAAACTATGCTTTACACAGCGTATAAGGGTGATGTCACAGCACCACGGGAATGTAACAGGGGAAGAGATGAAATTAATCCTCCTCCTCCCACGACCACGGCGGCAAGGACTGGGCGCTTTCCTGACATCTTGTTGATGGAGGACATGCGTACCTTTTTAACTCCCATGCACCATCAGAGCCTTTCGGGATCCAGCCTTAGAGAAAGACTCAACCGACAGGTAGCAGACTACCTAGCTTTAACTGCGGATCTCGACACTCTCAGGAGCGATGGACCCCTTGACTACTGGGTGTGCAGGCTGGACTTGTGGCCTGAGCTATCCCAATTTGCAATGGAACTTCTGGCCTGCCCCGCTTCAAGTGTCCTGTCCGAAAGGACTTTTAGTGCAGCAGGAGGTTTTGTCACTGAGAAGAGAAGTCACCTAGGTCAAAAAAGCCTTGACTATCTCACTTTTATAAAAATGAATGAGGGCTGGATCCCGAAGGGACTGACATTGGGCGATACATTTGAATAAAAAACTACTGATGATGATATGAGCTGCCTTGGGCTACAACTGGTACACAGGCTGGCCTTTTTTTTTTTGGTTATAAAGACGGAGGACTTGCTTGGCTTATCCGCCAACAACTAGTGTTCAAGCCACAAGCTTTTAGGGCACTTTATAAATGTTTTACAAACATCGATTTCTCTGGCCGCTGCTACAGCAGTTGCTCCAACAATACCCCAATTTTTCAGTCATTTGTACATTCCTAATTTTTCTGGCCTCTGCTGCATCTCTGATGGTACCAAACTCAAATAAAAAAAATAATGCACCTAACACTAGTGATTAAACTGTTATGAATTGTACAAATTTACACACCACTCATATCCGGTGTACCATTCAATTGAACGCAAAATGCAACAAATTTGAAAGAGTAGGACCGACCAAGCATCTTTATCCGTCTCTTGGTTGCTCTAAATTATCTCCGTGTTCCATCTATGACATACCTGTACTCTATTGTGCAAAAAGGTGGCATATGTTGTGTTTCATGCTGTTGTGCCTGTTACGGGTCGTGGCCCATGATATAAAAAGGCTGAAGGAGAACGACCTGTAGTAATGGGTGCCCCATCCAGTTTTTAGAAAAATGTTCCTGGTTCCTCTCAATTATCTTTGGGTTTCTAAAATGGATGCCATACCTGTACTCGCTTGTGCAAAAGGATGGCATATGTGGTGGTGTTTCCTGCAGTTGTTTCTGTTGAGGGTGCTGGACCCTCTTATAAAAAAGCTGAAGGAGAACGACCTGGAGTGGGAGTCCAAGCATGGTTTTTGGTGCTATTTCACTTTTACAAACAATTATCTGTGGGTTTCACAAATCAATGCTGTACCAGTACTCTATTGTTCCAAAGTATGCCATATGTTCTCTTTCCTGCTGGTATTTTGTTTGAGGGTCCTGGACACTCTTATAAAAAGGCCTAAGGTGAAAGAGGTGTACTGGGTGTCCACTCTTTTTTATTTTCTATTTCTCATTTGACCAAAATTATCTCTGGTTTTGTAAAATCAATGCCGTTCCTGTACTCTATTGTTCAAAAGGATGCCATACGTCCTCTTTCCTGCTGGTGTTTTTTTTTAGTGTCCAGGACCCTCTTATAAAAAGGCCTAAGGAGAAAGAGGTGTACTGGTTGGCCACTCATTTTTATTTTTCTATTTAACAATTGAACAAAATGATCTCTGGGTTTGTAAAATCAATGCTGTACCTGTACTCTATTGTTCAAAAGGATGCCATATGTCCTCTTTCCTGCTGGTGTTTTTTTTGAGGGTCCAGGACCCTCTTATAAAAAGGCCTAAGGAGAAAGAGGTGTACTGGCTCTTTACATTTTAAAAAAAATTTCTATGGGTTTCTAAAATCTATGCCTTTCCTGTACTCTATTGTTCAAAAGTATGCCATATGTCCCCTTTCTTGCTGGTGTTTTGTTTGAGGGTCCTGAACCCTCTTATAAAAAGGCCTAGGGAGAAAGAATTGTACTGGGTGTCCATCCAATCATTTTTTTTTAATTAAAATTCACGGTTGCAACAAATTATCCCCAGGTTTCTAAAATCAATGCCTTTCCTATAATCTTTTTTTCACAAAGGATGCCATATGTCCTCTTTCCTACTGCTGGTTTTGTTGAGTGTCCTGGAGCCTCTGCTAAAAAGGCCTAAGGATAAAGAAGTGTACTGGGTGTCTATTCAATGTTTTTTTAGATTTCACGGTTGTAACAAATTTTTTCTGTCTTTCAAAAATCAATGCCTTTCCTGTAATCTATTTTTCAAAAGGATGCCATATGTCCTATTTCATGCTGTTCTTTCTGTTGAGGCTCCGGGACACTGTTATAAAAAGGACTAAGGATAAAGAAGTGTACTGGGTGTCCAATAAATGTTTTTTTTTCTATTTCCCGGGTCATATAACTGATCTCTGTGTTTCTAAAATCAATGCCTTTCCTGTAATCTAATTTTCAAAAGTATGCCATATGTCCTCTTTCCTGCTGGTGTTTTTTTTGAGGGTCCAGGACCCTCTTATAAAAAGGCCTAAGGAGAAAGTGGTGTACTGGGTGTCCATCAAATCATTTTTTTGATTCAAATTTACATTTGCAAAAAATTATCTATGGGTTTCTAAAATCAATGCCTTTCCTGTACTCTTACTCTATTGTTAAAAAGTATGCCATATGTCCCCTTTCCTGCTGGTGTTTTGTTTGGGGGTCCTGGACCCTCTTATAAAAAGGCCTAGGGAGAAAGAATTGTACTGGGTGTCCATCCAATCATTTTTTTTTAATTAAAATTCACGGTTGCAACAAATTATCCCCGGGTTTCTAAAATCAATGCCTTTCCTATAATCTTTTTTTCACAAAGGATGCCATATGTCCTCTTTCCTACTGCTGGTTTTGTTGAGTGTCCTGGAGCCTCTGCTAAAAAGGCCGAAGGATAAAGAAGTGTACTGGGTGTCTATTCAATGTTTTTTTAGATTTCCCGTTTGTAACAAATTTTTTCTGTCTTTCTAAAATCAATTGTGTGTGCAGAAGAATGCGCTAGCAATACAAAATGATTATAAGCCTACAGATAAAGGTGAATATATCCTAAAAAACACCTTGAAGAGACTATTGGGGGAGTTATTTAGATTGTTGGGAGTCCCTAAAGATACTCAAACAATACTAAAAGAATCTGTGGCACTTAAAGAAAAGCTAAAATAATCACTAATGGCTATGTGAGTAGTAGTTCAATTTCTATATAAAGATAAGAAGGCTAAAAATATTAATTTTAATGATCAAAATTCGTATAAAAAATTGTTAAAATAGACTCTATACAGATATATATATTAAAATAATAATGTGTTGAAAAAAAAAAAAAAAAGGTAAAATCACAGCTTCTGACAATAATGCATAAAAAACAAGGATGCATAAAGAACAAAGATAAAATACATGAGACCATACAGTTAAATGGCCATTAGATATGCAATCAACTTGCAATAGGAGCAAGTGTACAAAATAACACAGTGTAGTAAACTTGATATAAAGAGCGATATATGCTTCAAAGTTCAAACAGTCAGTTTTAGAGAGTCAGTTTAAAATTGTATTTCCCCAGCAATGCTCATCAATCCTAATGCATGGAGATATGTGAGACAAGAAATGGACTTGTCAAAAGCAAATCAATTGTTCAAGTTAGGTATTTACGCTTTTTACTTACACCGGAGGGTGTCTAGCAGCTCTCTGGGTGCCGGTCTCGGTTGCTGTATTCCTCTTACAGCTCGGTTGTAGTTGGTGGGTGTTTGCAGACACTTCTGCCAGTTTCTTTTTCTACCGCCCGGGTGTCCTTGCACAGCAGTAAGTCCTGTCTGTATGTAATTTTGCCGGATGGCGTTATTGACAGCGAAACGCGTTGCTCCTTTTTTTTGCCCTTGTGAGGATCCGTAGTTACCTGAAACTACACGCTGCCTAAACCCAGACGCTGTCAATAACGCCATCCGGCAAAATTACATACAGACAGGACTTACTGCTGTGCAAGGACACCCGGGTGGTAGAAAAAGAAACTGGCAGAAGTGTCTGCAAACACCCACCAACTACAACCGAGCTGTAAGAGGAATACAGCAACCGAGACCGGCACCCAGAGAGCTGCTAGACACCCTCCGGTGTAAGTAAAAAGCGTAAATACCTAACTTGAACAATTGAGTTGCTTTTGACAAGTCCATTTCTTGTCTCACATATCTCCATGCATTAGGATTGATGAGCATTGCTGGGGAAATACAATTTTAAACTGACTCTCTAAAACTGACTGTTTGAACTTTGAAGAATATATCGCTCTTTATATCAAGTTTACTACACTGTGTTATTTTGTACACTTGCTCCTATTGCAAGTTGATTGCATATCTAATGGCCATTTAACTGTATGGTCTCATGTATTTTATCTTTGTTCTTTATGCATCCTTGTTTTTTATGCATTATTGTCAGAAGCTGTGATTTTTTTTCAACACATATTATTATTTTAATATATATATCTGTATAGAGTCTATTTTAACCATTTTTTATATGAATTTTGATCATTAAAATTAATATTTTTAGCCTTCTTATCTTTATATATAAATTGAACTACTACTCACATAGCCATTAGTGATTATTTTAGCTTTTCTTTAAGCGCCACACATTCTTTCTAAAATCAATGCCTTTCCTGTAATCTATTTTTCAAAAGGATGCCATATGTCCTCTTTCATGCTGTTCTTTCTGTTGAGGCTCCGGGACACTCTTCTAAAAAGGCCTAAGGATAAATAAGTGTACTGGGTGTATAATCTATTTTTTTTTAGATTTCACGGTTGCAACTAATGATCTCTGTGTTTCTAAAATCAATGCCTTTCCTGTAATCTAATTTTCTAAAGGATGCCATATGTCCTCTTTCATGCTGCTGGTTTTGTGGAGGGTCCTGGAGCCTCTGCTAAAAAGGCCTAAGGATAAATAAGTGTACTTGGTGTATAATCGAAGTTTTTTGTGATTTCACGGTTGCAACTAATGATCTCTGTGTTTCTAAAATCAATGCCTTTCCTGTAATCTAATTTTCTAAAGGATGCCATATGTCCTCTTTCATGCTGCTGGTTTTGTGGAGGGTCCTGGAGCCTCTGCTAAAAAGGCCTAAGGATAAATAAGTGTACTTGGTGTATAATCGAAGTTTTTTGTGATTTCACGGTTGCAACTAATGATCTCTGTGTTTCTAAAACAATGCCTTTCCTGTAATCTAATTTTCTAAAGGATGCCATATGTCCTCTTTCATGCTGCTGGTTTTGTGGAGGGTCCTGGAGCCTCTGCTAAAAAGGCCTAAGGATAAATAAGTGTACTTGGTGTATAATCGAAGTTTTTTGTGATTTCACGGTTGCAACTAATGATCTCTGTGTTTCTAAAATCAATGCCTTTCCTGTAATCTAATTTTCTAAAGGATGCCATATGTCCTCTTTCAAGCTGCTGGTTTTGTGGAGGGCCCTGGAGCCTCTGCTAAAAAGGCCTAAGGATAAAGAAGTGTACTGGGTGTCTAATCAATGTTTTTTTCGATTTACCGTTTGCAACTAATGATCTCTGTGTTTCTGAAATCAATGCCTTTCCTATAATCATTTTTTTCAAAAGGATGCCATATGTCCTCTTTCCTGCTGCTGGTTTTGTCGAGGGTCCTGGAGCCTCTGCTGCGCATAATAAAGAAAAAAAATTTTAATTTAACTTGACTTAATAACTGAAGCATGACTTCAGGAGTCAGGTGTGGTCGTAGGTAGTGGTTGTTGTTAGCAGATTATTTTTATTGCAAATTGCAATTGCCACAGCGTGCATAAAATGTGCGTCACTAGTTCAAATTTTAAATTTTTTTTTTCATTCAGGATTAGTTTGGGGTACGGCGCAATATTGGAAAGGCAAAAAACAGGTCTCGGTACCCGTTGATATAAGGGGTGACTACTACTGCTTTTACCAGGCTCCTCTTGGATAGCCCAAGAAAGTGTGACTATGAATCCCAAAAAGAAAATTAAATTAAGGTTGAAAACTAACTCCAAAGTAACTTGTAAGACCTGGAGCTCCTCAAACACACGTCCTACCTTAACAGCTATAGGCTCCCCAACCCACAAATCTTAACTTTTTCATGCCAATTGATATTGCCACAGCTGGAACAACAGTAAATAACATGTGCGTCACCACAGTCTCCGAAGCTGTTGTCGGATGTATACAAAAACACTGATAAAGTATTCCTTTAGGAGCGCAAAGAGATGGCTACCGGAACACTCCTGGAACTTCACAAGAGTGGCTGTATTGTGTTTCTGGTGATGTTTGAGACATCTGGGTAGTGTACAGGGAGGGCAAAAATCGTCTCCATCTCTGTGCACCAAAGGACATGACGTCCTTGTCATCCATAAGCACATGAAATTGCTGGCATTTTTGTTGATTCAAGAAGTTCATTTTTTGTGGTGATAGATAGTACTGAATTAAATAAACTTTGGTTTCCTACCATACTCAAGACAATCTTGTATTTCAAAATTCGTACTTGCTGTGGGAAACAGTGGCCTGTCCATACCAGGAAGATGATTTAGACAGAAGTAACGAGCTCTGCTTGCAGGTGACACATGTTTATCGTCAATCATCAAAGGGGTTGCGTGCAGAATATGGCTGATGGCCCCTTATTCACATGTTTGTCCAGAGCCACAACCTTTGCAAACAGCCAGAAGAAAGGTCGTTTCTCACCAGCCTTAAGTTGAGCTTCATTTACCAAATGCTGATATTCAAAAAAATAGACAAACAGTGCCTTAAATAACACATTTGCGATATGGATTCACCAGAGCAAGGTCATTGCAAGTACTAAGTTCCCACGATAACAAAATTAAAATGCCACAACTATGCAATCTTCACCTTCAGATTATTATTGTCACACTCCATTGTACTCCTATGCCCAGCTCCCTGCTCTTGTTTTTGTTGAGGGTCCTGGAGCCTCTGCTGAAAAGGCCTATGGATAATAAAGTGTACTGGGTGTCTGTTCAATGTTTTTTTTTATTTCCCGGTTACAAGTAATTATCTCAGTGTTTCTAAAATCAATGCCTTTCCTGTAATCTATAATTCAAAAAGATTGACATATGTCCTCTTTCATGCTGTTGTTTCAGTTGCGGCTCCGGGACCCTCGTATTAACAAGGCCTGAGGATAAATAAGTGTAACCGGTGTCTAATGCATGTTTTTTTATATTACACGGGTCATATAAATGATCTGTGGGTTTCTAAAATCAATGCCTTTCCTGTAATCTTTTATTCAAAAGTATGACATATCTCCTCTTTCATGCTGTTGTTTCGGTTGAGGCTCCGGGACCATCGTATTAAAAAGGCCTGAGCATAAATAAGTGTCACGGGTGTGTAATCAATTTTTTTTTCTAATTTCACGGTTGCAAATAATGATCTGTGGGTTTCTAAAATCAATGCCTTTCCTGTAATCTTTTATTCAAAAGGATGACATATCTCCTCTTTCATGCTGTTGTTTCGGTTGAGGCTCCGGGACCATCGTATTAAAAAGGCCTGAGCATAAATAAGTGTCACGGCTGTGTAATCAATGTTTTTTTCTAATTTCATGGTTGCAAATAATGATCTGTGGGTTTCTAAAATCAATGCCTTTCCTGTAATCTTTTATTCAAAAGGATGACATATCTCCTCTTTCATGCTGTTGTTTCGGTTGAGCCTCCGGGACCCTCGTATTAAAAAGGCCTGAGCATAAATAAGTGTCACGGCTGTGTAATCAATGTTTTTTTCTAATTTCACGGTTGCAAATAATGATCTGTGGGTTTCTAAAATCAATGCCTTTCCTGTAATCTTTTATTCAAAAGGATGAGATATCTCCTCTTTCATGCTGTTGTTTCGGTTGAGGCTCAGGGACCCTCGTATTAAAAAGGCCTGAGCATAAATAAGTGTGACGGGTGTGTAATCAATTTGTTTTTCTAAATTCACGGTTGCAAATAATGATCTGTGGGTTTCTAAAATCAATGCCTTTACTGTAATCTTTTATTCAAAAGGATGACAGTACTACCAAAATACAGCCAATGAAGGGCCTTAGGAAGACTGAGCCAAGGTTGGATTGTAGAATTTGGTTAGGCTAATCATGATGGCCATGTAGACCACCACCACCGAGAGTCCTGGAAGTAACACGGATGATGAGATGAAAGAGCTAAGAATAGTAGAACTTGAAACAACAGAGTTAGCCATGGGTGTTAGTGCAAAACCGCTTGGGTTTTTTTTGGCTTTGGGTGCGGCTATTCATGCAGGCCATATAGAGCTGACAACATTCGGTGTCGTATCAGCTATTAAACTAATAAGAACAGTACTACCAAAATACAGCCAATGAAGGGCCTTAGGAAGACTGGGCCAAGGTTGGATTGTAGTATTTGGTTAGGCTAATCATGATGGCCATGTAGACCACCACCACCGAGAGTCCTGGAAGTAACAGGGATGATGAGATGAAAGAGTTAAGAATAGTAGAACTTGAAACAACAGAGTTAGCCATGGGTGTTAGTGCAAAACCGCTTGGGTTTTTTTTGGCTTTGGGTGCGGCTATTCATGCAGGCCATATAGAGCTGACAACATTCGGTGTTGTATCAGCTATTAAACTAATAAGAACAGTACTACCAAAATACAGCCAATGAAGGGCCTTAGGAAGACTGGGCCAAGGTTGGATTGTAGTATTTGGTTTGGCTAATCATGATGGCCATGTAGACCACCACCACCGAGAGTCCTGGAAGTAACAGGGATGATGAGATGAAAGAGCTAAGAATAGTAGAACTTGAAACAACAGAGTTAGCCATGGGTGTTAGTGCAAAACCGCTTGGGTTTTTTTTGGCTTTGGGTGCGGCTATTCATGCAGGCCATATAGAGCTGACAACATTCGGTGTCGTATCAGCTATTAAACTAATAAGAACAGTACTACCAAAATACAGCCAATGAAGGGCCTTAGGAAGACTGGGCCAAGGTTGGATTGTAGTATTTGGTTAGGCTAATCATGATGGCCATGTAGACCACCACCACCGAGAGTCCTGGATGTAACAGGGATGATGAGATGAAAGAGCTAAGAATAGTAGAACTTGAAACAACAGAGTTAGCCATGGGTGTTAGTGCAAAACCGCTTGGCTTTTTTTTGGCTTTGGGTGCGGCTATTCATGCAGGCCATATAGAGCTGACAACATTCGGTGTTGTATCAGCTATTAAACTAATAAGAACAGTACTACCAAAATACAGTCAATGAAGGGCCTTAGGAAGACTGGGCCAAGGTTGGATTGTAGTATTTGGTTAGGCTAATCATGATGGCCATGTAGACCACCACCACCGAGAGTCCTGGAAGTAACAGGGATGATGAGATGAAAGAGCTAAGAATAGTAGAACTTGAAATAACAGAGTTAGCCATGGGTGTTAGTGCAAAACCGCTTGGGTTTTTTTTTGGCTTTGGGTGCGGCTATTCATGCAGGCCATATAGAGCTGACAACATTCGGTGTCGTATCAGCTATTAAACTAATAAGAACAGTACTACCAAAATACAGCCAATGAAGGGCATTAGGAAGACTGGGCCAAGGTTGGATTGTAGTATTTGGTTAGGCTAATCATGATGGCCATGTAGACCACCACCACCGAGAGTCCTGGAAGTAACAGGGATGATGAGATGAAAGAGCTAAGAATAGTAGAACTTGAAACAACAGAGTTAGCCATGGGTGTTAGTGCAAAACCGCTTGGGTTTTTTTTGGCTTTGGGTGCGGCTATTCATGCAGGCCATATAGAGCTGACAACATTCAGTGTCGTATCAGCTATTAAACTAATAAGAACAGTACTTCCAAAATACAGCCAATGAAGGGCCTTAGGAAGACTGAGCCAAGGTTGGATTGTAGTATTTGGTTAGGCTAATCATGATGGCCATGTAGACCACCACCACCGAGAGTCCTGGAAGTAACAGGGATGATGAGATGAAAGTGCTAAGAATAGTACTACTTGAAACAACAGAGTTAGCCATGGGTGTTAATCCAAGACCGCTTGGATTTATTTTTGTATTGGGTGCAGCTAATCATGCAGGCCATATAGAGCTGACAACATTCGGTGTTGTATCAGCTATAAAAATAATAAGAACTGTACTATCAAAATACAGACAATGAAGGGCCTATGAAGACTGAGCAAAGGTTGGATTGTAGTATTTTGTTCGGCTAATCATGATGGCCATGTAGACCGCCCGTAACAGGGATGAAAGTGCTAAGAATAGTACTAATTGAAACAACAGAGTTAGCCATGAGTGTTAGTCTAAGACCACTCGGCTTTTTTTTGGGTTTGGGTGCAGCTAATCATGAAGGACAGATAGACCTGCCACCATTTGGTGTTGTAACAGGTATGAAAATGCAAAGAACAGTACTACATAACACAACCTACTTACCATGGGTCCCAGAACATATATTTGGTTGTTATATTTTGTAAGGGTAATCATGCAGGCCATATAGACCTCCACCGATAGGGTGAGTATGAGTAACAGCTATTAAAATGCGAAGACATTACTAATTAACACAACATAGTTACCATGGGTCGCAGACCAAGAGCAGATGTCTTATTATTATATTTTGTATGGGTAATCATCCAGGCCGTATAGACCTCACCAAATAGGGGGAGTTAAAGAGATTAAAGTGCTAAGAATGGTAGTACTTAAAACACAACCTCGTTAAAATAGGTAGCAGACCATGGCCTAGATTTGGAGTTCGGCGGTAGCCGTCAAAACCAGCGTTAGAGGCTCCTAACGCTGGTTTTGGCCGCCCGCTGGTATTTGGAGTCAGTGATTAAAGGGTCTAACGCTCACTTTTCAGCCGCGACTTTTCCATACCGCAGATCCCCCTACGCCATTTGCGTAGCCTATCTTTTCAATGGGATCTTTCTAACGCCGGTATTTAGAGTCGTTTCTGAAGTGAGCGTTAGAGCTCTAACGACAAGATTCCAGCCGCCTGAAAATAGCAGGAGTGAAGAGCTTTCTGGCTAACGCCGGTTCATAAAGCTCTTAACTACTGTACCCTAAAGTACACTAACACCCATAAACTACCTATGTACCCCTAAACCGAGGCCCCCCCCACATCGCCGACACTCGATTAAAATTTTTAACCCCTAATCTGCCGACCGCCACCTACGTTATATTTATGTACCCCTAATCTGCTGCCCCTAACCCCGCCGACCCCTGTATTATATTTATTAACCCCTAACCTGCCCCCCACAACATCGCCGTCAGCTACTTAAAATAATTAACCCCTAATCTTCCGACCGCAAAGCGCCGCCACCTACGTTATCCCTATGTACCCCTAATCTGCTACCCCTAACACCGCCGACCCCTATATTATATTTATTAACCCCTAATCTGCCCCCCACAACGTCGCCGACACCTGCCTACACTTATTAACTCCTAATCTGCCGAGCGGACCTGAGCGCTACTATAATAAAGTTATTAACCCCTAATCCGCCTCACTAACCCTATCATAAATAGTATTAACCCCTAATCTGCCCTCCCTAACATCGCCGACACCTACCTTCAATTATTAACCCCTAATCTTCCGATCGGAGCTCACCGCTATTCTAATAAATGGATTAACCCCTAAAGCTAAGTCTAACCCTAACACTAACACCCCCCTAAGTTAAATATAATTTACATCTAACGAAATAAATTAACTCTTATTAAATAAATGATTCCTATTTAAAGCTAAATACTTACCTGTAAAATAAATCCTAATATAGCTACAGTATAAATTATAATTATATTATAGCTATTTTAGGATTAATATTTATTTTACAGGCAACTTTGTAATTATTTTAACCAGGTACAATAGCTATTAAATAGTTAAGAACTATTTAATAGTTACCTAGTTAAAATAATAACAAATTTACCTGTAAAATAAATCCTAACCTAAGATATAATTAAACCTAACACTACCCTATCAATAAATTAATTAAATAAAATACCTACAATTACCTACAATTAACCTAACACTACACTATCAATAAATAAATTAAATACAATTCCTACAAATAAATACAATTAAATAAACTAGCTAAAGTACAAAAAATAAAAAAGAACTAAGTTACAGAAAATAAAAAAATATTTACAAACATAAGAAAAATATTACAACAATTTTAAACTAATTACACCTACTCTAAGCCCCCTAATAAAATAACAAAGCCCCCCCAAATAAAAAATTCCCTACCCTATTCTAAATTAAAAAAGTTACAAGCTCTTTTACCTTACCAGCCCTGAACAGGGCCCTTTGCGGGGCATGCCCCAAGAAGTTCAGCTCTTTTGCCTGTAAAAAAAAACATACAATACCCCCCCCCCAACATTACAACCCACCACCCACATACCCCTAATCTAACCCAAACCCCCCTTAAATAAACCTAACACTAATCCCCTGAAGATCTTCCTACCTTGTCTTCACCATCCAGGTATCACCGATCCGTCCTGGCTCCAAGATCTTCATCCAACCCAAGCGGGGGTTGGCGATCCATAATCCGGTGCTGAAGAGGTCCAGAAGAGGCTCCAAAGTCTTCCTCCTATCCGGCAAGAAGAGGACATCCGGACCGGCAAACATCTTCTCCAAGCGGCATCTTCGATCTTCTTCCATCCGGAGCGAAGCGGCAGGATCCTGAAGACCTCCAGCGCGGAACATCCATCCGGACCGACGACTGAACGACGAATGACTGTTCCTATAAGGGACGTTATCCAAGATGGCGTCCCTCGAATTCCGATTGGCTGATAGGATTCTATCAGCCAATCGGAATTAAGGTAGGAATTTTCTGATTGGCTGATGGAATCAGCCAATCAGAATCTAGTTCAATCCGATTGGCCGATCCAATCAGCCAATCAGATTGAGCTCGCATTCTATTGGCTGATCGGAACAGCCAATAGAATGCGAGCTCAATCTGATTGGCTGATTGGAGAAGATGCCGCTTGGAGAAGATGTTTGCCGGTCCGGATGTCCTCTTCTTGCAGGATAGGAGGAAGACTTTGGAGCCTCTTCTGGACCTCTTCAGCACCGGATTATGGATCGCCAACCCCCGCTTGGGTTGGATGAAGATCTTGGAGCCAGGACGGATCGGTGATACCTGGATGGTGAAGACAAGGTAGGAAGATCTTCAGGGGATTAGTGTTAGGTTTATTTAAGGGGGGTTTGGGTTAGATTAGGGGTATGTGGGTGGTGGGTTTTTGGGGGGTATTGTATGTTTTTTTTTACAGGCAAAAGAGCTGAACTTCTTGGGGCATGCCCCGCAAAGGGCCCTGTTCAGGGCTGGTAAGGTAAAAGAGCTTGTAACTTTTTTAATTTAGAATAGGGTAGGGAATTTTTTATTTTGGGGGGCTTTGTTATTTTATTAGGGGGCTTAGAGTAGGTGTAATTAGTTTAAAATTGTTGTAATATTTTTCTTATGTTTGTAAATATTTTTTTATTTTCTGTAACTTAGTTCTTTTTTATTTTTTGTACTTTAGCTAGTTTATTTAATTGTATTTATTTGTAGGAATTGTGTTTAATTAATTTATTGATAGTGTAGTGTTAGGTTAATTGTAGGTAATTGTAGGTAGTTTATTTAATTATTTTATTGATAGGGTAGTGTTAGGTTTAATTATATCTTAGATTAGGATTTATTTTACAGGTAAATTTGTTATTATTTTAACTAGATAACTATTAAATAGTTCTTAACTATTTAATAGCTATTGTACCTGGTTAAAATAATTACAAAGTTGCCTGTAAAATAAATATTAATCCTAAAATAGCTATAATATAATTATAATTTATATTGTAGCTATATTAGGGTTTATTTTACAGGTAAGTATTTAGCTTTAAATAGGAATCATTTATTTAATAAGAGTTAATTTATTTCGTTAGATAAAAATTATATTTAACTTAGGGGGGTGTTAGTGTTAGGGTTAGACTTAGCTTTAGGGGTTAATCCATTTATTAGAATAGCGGTGAGCTCCGATCGGAAGATTAGGGGTTAATAATTGAAGGTAGGTGTCGGCGATGTTAGGGAGGGCAGATTAGGGGTTAATACTATTTATGATAGGGTTAGTGAGGCGGATTAGGGGTTAATAACTTTATTATAGTAGCGCTCAGGTCCGCTCGGCAGATTAGGGGTTAATAAGTGTAGGCAGGTGTCGGCGACGTTGAGGGGGGCAGATTAGGGGTTAATAAATATAATATAGGGGTCGGCGATGTTAGGGCAGCAGATTAGGGGTACATAGGGATAACGTAGGTTGCGGCGGTTTACAGAGCGGCAGATTAGGGGTTAAAAAAAATATGCAGGGGTCAGCGATAGTGGGGGCGGCAGATTAGGGGTTAATAAGTGTAAGGTTAGGGGTGTTTAGACTCGGGGTACATGTTAGGGTGTTAGGTGCAGACGTAGGAAGTGTTTCCCCATAGGAAACAATGGGGCTGCGTTAGGAGCTGAACGCTGCTTTTTTGCAGGTGTTAGGTTTTTTTTCAGCTCAAACAGCCCCATTGTTTCCTATGGGAGAATCGTGCACGAGCACGTTTTTGAGGCCGGCCGCGTCCGTAAGCAACTCTGGTATCGAGAGTTGCATTTGCGGTAAAAATGCTCTACGCTCCTTTTTTGGAGCCTAACGCAGCATTTGATTAAACTCTCGATACCAGAGTTAAATTTATGGTGCGGCCAGAAAAAAGCCCGCGGAGCGTTAACAGCCCTTTTACAGCCGAACTCCAAATCTAGGCCCATGTGTCTTATTATTATAATTTTTCAGGGTAATCTGGCAGGCTATATAGAACTCCCCCGATAGGGGGGGGGAACAGGGATTAAAGTGCTAAGAAAAGTACTAATTGACACAAGCTAGTTGGGTCCAAGAACGCATGTTTGATTATTAGAATTTATTAGGGTAATTATATATCTAACAAATCTATCTATTTCTCTTCTATCGATTCTATCTAACTATCAATCTATGTATATCTATCTATCCTATCTATCACTATCAATCTATCTTCTGTCCGGGATGTTTTGAGACAGCCACTTTGGGAATGTTAGTTGATTTAGACCCATTATGGCTTAAAAGCAGACTCTGCATCAACTATGTAATTTTCCATGGGAGTTTTGCCAGGGATCCCCCTCCAGCATGCAACAGTCCAGGTGTTAGTACCCTTGAAACAACTTTTCCATCACTATTGTGGCCAGAAAGAGTCCTTGTAGGTTTTAAAGTTCGCCTGCCTATTGAATTCAATGGCGGTTTGCGCGGTTCGCGCGTTCGGGAACAATACCGGAAGTTCGAGTCCGCGGTTCGCGAACCAAAAATTTTAGGTTCGCGACATCACTACCTGTCATTAGAAAAATCTAAATGAACAGTTTTAACTTAGTGAATGTAAATTTTGATGCTAAAGTTCCCGGTTTTAAAAAAACTAAATTTATGCTTACCTGATAAATTTATTTCTCTTGTGGTGTATCCAGTCCACGGATTCATCCATTACTTGTGGGATATTCTCCTTCCCAACAGGAAGCTGCAAGAGGATCACCCACAGCAGAGCTGTCTATATAGCTCCTCCCCTAACTGCCACCTCCAGTAATTCGACCAAAGACAAGCAAGAGAAAGGAGAAACTATAGGGTGCAGTGGTGACTGTAGTTTAAAAATAAAAAACACCTGCCTTAAATTGACAGGGCGGGCCGTGGACTGGATACACCACAAGAGAAATAAATTTATCAGGTAAGCATAAATTTTGTTTTCTCTTGTAAGGTGTATCCAGTCCACAGATTCATCCATTACTTGTGGGATACCAATACCAAAGCTTTAGGACACGGATGAAGGGAGGGACAAGGCAGGAACTTAAACGGAAGGCACCACTGCCTGTAAGACCTTTCTCCCAAAAATAGCCTCCGAAGAAGCAAAAGTATCAAATTTGTAGAATTTAGAAAAAGTATGGAGCGAAGACCAAGTCGCCGCCTTACAAATCTGTTCAACAGAAGCCTCATTTTTAAAGCCCATGTGGAAGCCACCGCTCTAGTGGAATGAGTTGTAATTCTTTCAGGAGGCTGCTGGCCAGCAGTCTCATAAGCTAAGCGAATTATACTTCTTAACCAAAAGGAAAGAGAAGTTGCTGAAGCCTTTTGGCCTTTCCTCTGTCCAGAGTAGACAACAAACAATGCAGATGTTTGACGAAAATCTTTAGTAGCTTGTAAATAAAACTTTAAAGCACGAACCACGTCAAGATTGTGAAATAGACGTTCTTTTTTTGAAGAAGGATTAGGACACAGTGACGAAACAACAATCTCCTGATTGATATTCTTATTAGATACCACCTTAGGAAGAAACCCAGGTTTGGTACGCAAAACTACCTTATCTGCATGGAAGATCAGATAAGGGGAATCACACTGCAAGGCAGATAACTCTGAAACTCTTCGAGCCGAAGAGATAGCTACCAAAAACAGAACTTTCCAAGATAAAAGCTTGATATCTATGGAATGCAGAGGTTCAAACGGAACCCCTTGAAGAACTTTAAGAACTAAATTTAAACTCCATGGTGGAGCAACAGGTTTAAACACAGGCTTGATTCTAACTAACGCCTGACAAAATGCCTGAATGTCTGGAACATCCGCCAGACGCTTGTGCAAAATACATTCTCTGTATCGGAATGTGCATATAAGCATCCTTTAAGTCCACGGTAGTCATATATTGACCCTCCTGGATCATAGGTAGGATGGTTCGAATAGTCTCCATCTTGAAGGATGGGACCCTGAGAAATTTGTTTAGGATCTTGAGATCTAAGATTGGTCTGAAGGTTCCCTCTTTCTGGGAACCACAAACAGATTTGAATAGAAGCCTTGCCCTGTTCCTCCTTTGGAACTGGGTGGATCACTCCCATAACTAGGAGGTCTTGAACACAATGTAAGAATGCCTCTCTCTGTATCTGGTTTGCAGATAATTGTGAGAGATGAAATCTTCCTTTTGGGGAAGAAGCTTTGAAGTCTAGAAGATATCCCTGGGACACAATTTCCAACGCCCAGGGATCCTTGACATCTCTTGCCCAAGCCTGGGCGAAGAGAGAAAGTCTGCCCCCTACTAGATCCGTTACCGGATCGGGGGCTGATCTTTCATGCTGTCTTAGAAGCAGCAGCAAGTTTTTTGGCCTGCTTTCCTTTGTTCCAAGCCTGGTTAGGTCTCCAGACCGACTTGGACTGGGCAAAATTTCCCTCTTGTTTTGTATTAGAGGAAGTTGAAGCTGCGCCACTCTTGAAGTTTCGAAAGGCACGAAAATTAGTCTGTTTGATCCTTAATTTGTTGGACCTATCCTGAGGAAGGGCGTGACCTTTTCCTCCAGTAATATCAGAAATGATCTCCTTCAGTCCAGGCCCAAATAGGGTCTGCCCTTTGAAGGGAATGTTGAGAAGCTTAGACTTTGAAGTAACATCAGCTGACCAGGATTTAAGCCATAGCGCCCTACGCGCCTGTCATGATCCGGTGTACATGCGCTCAGGACACAGACCCTCGGGGCAGTGGTAGGGATTTGAAGACACCGACCCCTGACCCGGGGAAGAGTATCCTGGACGTGGATAGATGATATTCTGTGATTCATAGTTGCTAGAAGTTATTGTAGAATAAATGGAGAGTGCAACATTTGTATACAATATATTCTGACTTCACTGTGACTTCTAGTTAGTTAATAGAAGTAACTGCAGGATTCAATGAGAGAAAAAATATAGCAATGTGGAATGTTCAGGCTTCAGAGTAATCTAGTAAAAGATTGACACTTAGATTCAAACTAAGGTTTGTTGCAGGTTCACAGTACATAATATTATATAAAGCTGTATGTCAGAGTTTAAGCACAGCTGCACAGGTACTTAGACAAGCTGCAAGTTTAGGCATTAATTACTGTTTGTTCATTTAGATGCAAACTTGGTTTGTTGCAGGTTCACAGTACATAATGTTATATAGAGCTGTATGTCAGTAATTAGCAGAGCAGCACAGGTGAAAGTTAAGTTTAAGGCATCAATTACTGTTTGTACATATATTGGAGAATCACATGAAAGCTTTTAATTGAACATATAAATGCAGAGTTCTGAATATGTTAACATATTTGCAGCAGGATATTTCAGCAATGACAACTTGTAGCAGAGAAATAGTTATAAAGTTCTGAGTTTGTTAAGTAGCAGTGTCCAGGAAACAGAAAATGGAATTATTTGGATACTTGCGATTTGATGATTTTAGGCATTGGAATAGAAAATGCTGTAGGTTGAAATAGTTGGTAAATTCATACAGGAAACAGTCACAGACCTCTGTTGTTCAGGATCACAACTTCAATGTTAATGCAAAGCACATTAGACCTGAGAAGGCTTAAAAAGAGGCTGAGGTAATCAGGTGCATGAATGATTAATCAGGCAGGCAAGCAAGCTGAATGTGAATACTGCCCAAATGCAGCAGTCAGAGAAGGAAGTCTTAAAGGGATAGTGACATTAGGCTGAGATATGTTACAGCGCCTGAATAGCAAAACCTGAGTTCTTAGCCGTTAGTTTGGTTAAATGAGCAACGGCGTCAGAAACAAATGAATTGGCAAGTTTAAGGGTTTTAAGCTTGTTAAGGATATCATCCAATGGGGTTTCTACCTGTAGAGCCTCTTCTAAAGACTCAAACTAGAAGGCCGCAGAAGCAGTGACAGGGGCAATGCATGCAAGGGGCTGGAGAATAAAACCTTGTTGAATAAAAATTTTCTTAAGGTAACCCTTTAATTTTTTGTCCATTGGGTCTAGAAAAGCACAACTGTCCTCGACAGGGATAGTGGTACGCTTCGCTAGAGTAGAGACTGCTCCCTCCACCTTAGGGACCATTTGCCACAAGTCCCGTGTAGTGGCATCTATGGGAAACATATTTTTAAAAACAGGAGGGGGAGAGAACGGTACACCTGGTCTATCCCATTCCTTAGTAATAATTTCTGAAAACCTCTTAGGTATTGGAAAAACATCAGTGTAAACAGGCACTGCGTAGTATTTATCCAATTTACACAATTTCTCTGGGACTACAATGGCGTCACAGTCATTCAGAGTTGCTAAAACCTCCCTGACCAACATGCGGAGGTGTTCAAGCTTAAATTTAAATGTAGACATATCAGAATCAGGTTGAAGTGTCTTCCCTGAGTCAGAAAAATCAACCACAGATAGAAGCTCTCCTTCTTCGGCTTATGCACATTGTGAGGGTATATCGGACATAGCTACTAAAGCGTCAGAGAGCTCTGTATTTTTTCTAGTCCCAGAGCTGTCTCGCTTTCCTTGTAACCCTGGCAGTTTGGACAATACTTCTGTAAGAGTATGATTCATAACTGCCGCCATGTCTTGTAAAGTATACGCAATGGGCGCGCTAGATGTACTTGGCGCCTCTTGAGCGGAAGTTAAAGGCTCTGATACGTGGGGAGAGTTAGTCGGCATAACTTCCCCCTTGTCAATTTCCTCTGGTGATAAATCTTTTAAAGCCAGAATATAGTCTTTATAACTTATAGTAAGATCAGTGCATTTGGTACACATTCTAAGAGGGGGTTCCACAATGGCTTCTAAACATAATGAACAAGGAGTTTCCTCTATTTCAGACATGTTTAACAGACTAGTAATGAGACCAGCAAGCCTTGAAAACACTTTAATTAATGTGAAAAAGCAGAATATAAAAAACGGTACTGTGCCTTTAAGGGAAAAAAACAAACACAAAAACTGCAATGGGCGCGCTAGATGTACTTGGCGCCTTTTGAGCGGGAGTTAAAGGCTCTGATACATGGGGAGAGTTAGTCGGCATAACTTCCCCCTTGTCAATTTCCTCTGGTGATAAATCTTTTAAAGCCAGAATATGGTCTTTATAACTTATAGTAAGATCAGTGCATTTGGTACACATTCTAAGAGGGGGTTCCACAATGGCTTCTAAACATAATGAACAAGGAGTTTCCTCTATGTCAGACATGTTTAACAGACTAGTAATGAGACCAGCAAGCCTTGAAAACACTTTAATTAATGTGAAAAAGCAGAATATAAAAAACGGTACTGTGCCTTTAAGGGAAAAAAACAAACACAAAAACTGCAAAACAGTGAAAAAAGCAGTTAGCTCTATGAAATTTTTACAGTGTATATAATAGACTAAAATAGCATTGCACCCACTTGCAAATGGATGATTAACCCCTCAGGTTCAAAAACGAAGCAACAAAACTGTAAAAACCGTTATAACAGTCACAAGCAAACTGCCACAGCTATACTGTGGCTCCTACCTTCCCATAAAATGACTTTTTTAGGCACAAAAACCCTTTACAGAGGTCCAATATGTCAGGGGACTCCTTCAGGGAAGCTGGATGTCTCAGGATGTAATAAACAACTGCGCAATTAGAGCACAAAAATAGGCCCCTCCCACCATGCACTCAAAGTCAGAGGGCCTTAAAAAACTATTCCTAAGAGTAAAATAACAGCCATGTGGAAAACTAGGCCCCAAATAAAGATTTATCACCTCAGTAAAAAACGTTCCTTATATATATATAACGTTTTACATACTAAGCCATAATAGAAAGTAATATGAAAATTACCCTTTAATGCAAGCATGATGCCAGTCGTTATTAAATCACTGCAATCAGGCTTACCTTAACTATATCAGGCACTGTCAGCATTTACTAGTTCTTATCATCCTCTAGAATATTAAATATACTGAACATACCTCAGGGCAGTTAATTCTGCAGGCCGTTCTCCCAGCTGAAGTTTCCCCATACTCTTCAGTTATGTGTGAGAACAGCAGTGGACCTTAGTTACAACCTGCTAAGATCATCAAAAACCTCAGGCAAATTCTTCTTCTAATTTCTGCCTGAGGTTAAAAAACAGTACAACGCCGGCACCGTTTAAAAATAACAAACTTTTGATTGAAGATAAACTACACTAATTCACCACATCTCTCTAGCTACTTCCCTTGTCGAGAGCTGCAAGAGAATGACTGGGGGTGGCAGTTAGGGGAGGAGCTATATAGACAGCTCTGCTGTGGGTGATCCTCTTGCAGCTTCCTGTTGGGAAGAAGAATATCCCACAAGTAATGGATGAATCCGTGGACTGGATAAACCTTACAAGAGAAATTTGATTACAATCCAGAATTCAGAGTACAAGAATGAATCCAATACACAAGCAGGTGCCATAACTAGACCTGTGCACAGAGGAAAATTTTGTTTCAGTTTGTTTCGGACCGATTCTGATTTTTTCAAATTTTGTTTCGTATCAATTCAAATTCAGATACATTCGAATGTAATATTTTCTGATTTATTCGGATTTGAATAAATTTGGATGTATTCGGATGTATTAGTTTCGTATTCAATTTGTAAATTCGGAAGTTCGGTATGTGCTATGTTGATTCAGATGGTTCCAAGTTACACAAACGGAACTATTTCACTGTTCTATCTCAATAAATCTCACTAAATTTAATTTTTATACTGAATTGTAATTAGTCCATGGCCATTCGAATGTAACAAATAAATCAGAACTAATTCAGATTTATTCATTACAAATGCATTCGGATTAGTTTAGTTTGGTTGCTAGGGTAATTGGGAAATTCAAATCGATTTGAATCTCCGAATTTGTCCGCATTTCGATTTGGAACGAAACAAAATGCACATGTCTAGCCATAACATGAAGAACTGGTCGGCAACAAAAATGCCAGGACTTCCTTACTGAATTACCAAGCACAGAGTGAAGACAAGGATAAAACAATGGTATTGATCATTGATATTGGATGCCCAAAGAATGGAGCAGCCCTTTAGTGTGAAATTTTACAATCCCACCTGTTTTATCCATCATCTTTTTATACAAGGTGACCTACATCACATGGTAACTCACAGGCAGGACCCTTTAACCCTAGTTTAGTTCCTTATCCATCCAAGTCAATGGTATTTGTCCATGCACTAGCAATGTCACCTTAGTGAGACAATACCACAGCTCAGCTACTAATCATGTACATTGTTAATCACTGGTGTTCTGCAATGTCAGAGCCACTTTTTCACTTAATTTTTTCCCTTATAGTGGACTTCCCTCCACATAAAATACATAGAAAAATATAATAATTTAGTAATTAACTTGCAATTAATTATCAACTGTTAAAAAAAATTAGCAATACTTGATAAAGTTCCTTTAAAGTGTAGCTAGCTCTGTAAATCCCAGAACTTTCTTACATCTTCAATTAAAAATCCACTTTTGTTTCCGATTCACTATCTCATTATTGACATAATTAGCATCAGAAGGAAGCCAGACTGTTATTAAAGAGAACACAAGTTAACAAAATTATGCACTAATCTAGTATAATATCATTTTCTTCTATTGAGATACTTAAGGGAAATTTAGCTTTGGTGATTATTCAGCAGTTTACAAAACAGTCGAGCAATGTTACAAATGGTCAGGGGATGCCCTTCCTCTTCTTAACATTTGGCCTTGAAGTTCTGGTTACACACTATGGTGCTTGGCATGAACACAAGTCTTGGTAGGAAGTCCAAACCAAGCAAACAGTTACAGAGTATTTATAAAATTTCATAATAAAAGTGGCAACATGACAAGAACTCTTATAATGATAAAATACACATATTCTAGTGAGTGCTAAAATAAAGCGGGGAAATACATGTTTATACTGCTAGTGCATATCTCTAGGAGAGGGCTTTGCACCTAGAGGAGCACACTGCTTCAGTACACTCTTCGTTGTCAAGAGCATAGTTTGGATGCTTAACCCCTTAAGGACAGGGCATTTTAGACAAAAACTTTCCTAAAAGACCAGAGCATGTTTAGCATTTTTGCCATCACTACATTTAAACAGAAATAGAGCCTTTTTTATTTATATATATATACCTATCAAAACTATATACTTTTTTAGTAGACAACCCAAAGTATTGATCTAGGCCCATTTTGGTATATTTCATGCCACTATTTCACAGCAAAATACAATAAAATAAAATAAAAACTTTAACTTTTTCTCATTTTTAGGTTTCTCACTGAAATTATTTACAAACAGCTTATGCAATTATGGCACAAATGGTTGTAACTGCTTCCCTGGGATCACATTTGTTTAGAAATAGCAGACATATATGGCTTTGGCATTTTTTTTTGGTAATTAGAAGGCCGCTAAATGCCGCTGCGCACCACACTTGTATTATGCCCTGCAGTGAAGGGGTTAATTAGGTAGCTTGTAGGGTCAATTTTAGCCTTAGTGTAGAGATCAGCCTCCCACCTGACACATCCCACCCCCTGATCCCTCGCTGAACCCCCTCAAACAGTCCTATTCTCTCCACCACCTTACAATTGTCACCACCATCTTAAGTACTGGCAGAAAAGCTTATATATATATATATATATATATATATATATATATATATATATATATATATATATATATATATATATATATTTGCCACCATCTTAGGTACTGGCAGCTGTCTGCCAGTACCAAGTTTACTGCAAATGTTGCTATTTAAAAAAATAATATATATATATATATATATATATAAAACACCATTTTTTCTGTAGTGTAGCTGCCCCCTCTCAATACCCTACCACCCTCCCCCTCCCAGATCCCTTTATGGTGACGATCCCACTGTGGATTCCCCTCATTGCCCTACCTCCCTCCTCCCTCCTTCCCCCTCAGTGACGCCATCTTTATTTATTTTTGTATTATTGTAGTGTGGCTGAGCGGTCACGCCCACTCCCACCCTCTTTCAGCCTCCTCCAGCGATGTGCCGCCCACCTGCCTCCCTCATTGCACTCCCACCCACCAACGATTGGCACCACCATTGTGCGATGTAGAGAGGGCCACAGAGTGGCCCTCTCTGCATCAACAACTCTGCAAATCTATTTCTGCAGTGCCCCACTCGTGGGGCATGCAGAAATAGCGCAATCTCGCTATTCTGAGCAAAATCGCGGCAGAGAGAAGCCCAGGACTGCAGCGACATACAGGGTACATCGCTGGTCGTTAAGGACATAACGACCAGCGTCGTACAGTGTACGATGCTTGTCATTAAGGGATTAAAGGGACACTCAAGTCAAAATTAACTTTCATTATTCAGATAGAGCATGCAATTTTAAACAACTTTCCAATTTACTTCCATGAACAAAATGTGCACAGTCTTTTTATATTTAAGAGCATGTGCAAGAATTCACAGAATAAGCGTGTATGCATTTGTGATTGGCTGATGGCTGTCACATGGTGCGTGTATACATTTGTGATTGACTGATGGCTGTCACATGGTACAGGGGGAGTGGAAATAGACATAACTTTTAAAATGGTCAGAAACAAAATCTACTACTCGAAGTTGCATTTGTTGATTATGCAAAGCTACTGTGTTGACTGGTCCTTTAAGTATTAACTCTTTCCTGATTATACCAACAATTCTATTTCCTATATTAACATAAAAGACCATAACTTGTATATATTAAAGTTTATTTCCAGGGACCTCAAAAAATACACTATAATAAGTTCTACTACTTCCTTAATACACCTACACATACTCACTCTATAATGAAGTGGATAATTGACCAAAATAACCAGGGAAAAACTGGCTAGCCCTGTTTCTGAATAAGGGATGGCCATTTGAAAGAAGCTATTTCAGGGGGGAAATCAGGCTTAGATGTGGGCTTGCCTGCTTCTTAGGTAGGAGGGGATGGATAAGGTTATATATAGCACACACTGTTTCCCTTTGTAACCATACAGGCCTCCTCTCTTCAGCAACATGTGTTGTGCAAAACATTCAGTACAAGTACACAGGTGTTCTAGGGAGGATTACGCTGGAACATGTTTTGAGTTATGAGGTTCTATTTTCTAAATATGCTTTAAATGGAGCCTTTTGGGGTTTTAAAGCAGGAGAATGGATAGTTCAACGGGACTGCAGATGAGACATATCAAATGTTCAGAGAATGTAGTGTTAATGTTCATTTCATGATCCAGAACCAACTCTTTAGGAGCTGGGAGGTGGCTTACTTTGTCAGTTCAGTTAGGGAAATACTTATGCCCTATCAAGGCAGTCAAAGTAAATTTGGAAGTGCGGCTGCAGGTAGGAGGTCCCCTTTTATTTAATGAGTGCTATTGAAAGCAATAAAAGCAGCTTGCCTGGACCCTGGGTTCATAGCACCTCATTTGTTCAAAATCTGCGCACAAACTGATATTACAAGTCCATGGTAACAGATTTACCAGAGAAGTTTAATGCAGCTGACATCCCTTTAGTGTGCCCTTTCCATGGATATTGCAACAGCACTAAACATTGCTCATATTACAAATTGCAAGTTATAGGGTGTGCTCAAGCACAAGGTAAAATAGCGCTAAAAGAATTAGCGCAACTTGAGACCTGAAGTAAAGTGTTAGGGCTAGAAAAAAAACTTAATATCAAATGTAAGCTTATTATTGAATATGTTTTTTAAATGGGTTAAAAGGGATATGGTATATGTCAAGTTTCTTGACTGTGAAATGTTTAAAATAATATATATATATATATATATATATATATATATATATATACACATATACGTCTAAATATTTGTATGTGTGTATGTATACATGTGCATATATGTGTATACATGTGTTTGTATGTGTATATTTGAATGTGTACACATACATACATATAGACACTTATTTACAGAAATATATAAACTTTTAAATCCTTCCCAGTCAAATACCTTAAAATGTGCAAAATCATTTTTAAACTGTAATATGTTTTTTAGTTTTTTTTTTATAGAAAAACTTAAAATACCTATCGGCTAGATTACGAGTTTTGCGTTATGAGGGGTGTGGTGCTAACGTGCAGTTTATTCTCACCGCTCACTTCCCTGCAGCGCTGGTATTACAGGTTTTTACAAACCCGGCGTTAATAGGCAAGAAGTGAGCGTTGAGCAAAATTGAGCTCCATACCGCACTCCAATACCAGTGCTGCTCGTGCACGATTTTCCCATACACATCAATGGGGAGAGCCGGCTGAAAAAAAGTCTAACACCTGCCAAAAAGCAGCGTAAAACTCAGTAACGCAGCCCCATTTATTTCTATGGGGAAACACATTTTATGTTTACACCTAACACCCTAACATGAACCCCGAGTCTAAACACCCCTAATCTTACACTTATTAACCCCTAATCTGCCGCCCCCGACATTGCCAACACCTACATTATACTTATTAACACCTAATCTGCCCCTCTGGACATCGCGGCCACCTACATTATACTTATTAACCCCTAATCTGCTGCCCCCAACATCGCCGACACCTATATTATATTTATTAACCCCTAATCTCCCTCCCCCAATGTCGCTGCAACCTACCTACACTTATTAACCCCTAATCTGCCACCCCCAATGTCGCCGCCACTATATTAAATGTATTAACCCCTAAATCTAAGTCTAACCCTAACCCTAACACCCCCTAACTTAAATATAATTTAAATAAATCTAAATAAAATTACTTCCATTAACTAAATTATTCCTATTTAAAACTAAATACTTACCTATAAAATAAACCCTAAGCTAGCTACAATATAACTAATAGTTACATTGCATCTAGCTTAGGGTTTATTTTTATTTTACAGGTAAGTTTGTATTTATTTTAACTATGTAGAATAGTTACTAAATAGTTATTAACTATTTAATAACTACCTAGCTAAAATAAATACAAATTTACCTGTAAAATAAAACCTAACCTATGTTACACTAACACCTAACACTACACTACAATTAAATAAATTCCCTACATTAAATACAATTAAATAAATTAAAATAGCTAAATCACAAAAAAAACACTAAATTACAGGGAAAAAATACAAGATCTTTAAACTAATTATACCTAATCTAATAGCCCTATCAAAATAAAAAAGCCTCCTCAAAATAAAAAAAAAACCTAGCCTAAACTAAACTACCAATAGCCCTTAAAAGGGCTTTTTGCGGGGCATTGCCCCAAATAAATCAGTTCTTTTACCTGTAAAAAAAATACAAACAACCCCCCCAACAGTAAAACCCACCACCCACACAACCAACCCCTCAAATAAAACCCTAACTAAAAAAACCTAAGCTCCCCATTGTCCTGAAAAGGGCATTTGGATGGGCATTGCCCTTAAAAGGGCATTTAGCTCTATTGCTGCCCAAACCCCTAACCTTAAAAAATAAACCCACCCAATACACCCTTTAAAAATCTTAACACTAACCCCCGAAGATTCACTTACCGGGAGAAGTCTTCATCCAAGCGGCAAGATGTCCTCAACGAAGCCGGCAGAAGTGGTCCTCCAGACGGGCAGAAGTCTTCATCCAGACGGCATCTTCTATCTTCATCCTTCCAACGCAGAGCGGCTCCATCTTCAAGACATCCGGCACGGAGCATCCTCTTCAATCGATGGCTTCTTTGGAATGAATGTACCTTTAAGTGACGTCATCCAAGATGGGGTCCCTTAGCTTCCAATTGGCTGATAGAATTCTATCAGCCAATCGGAATTAAGGTAGAAAAAATCCTATTGGCTGATACAATCAGCCAATAGGATTGAGCTTGCATTCTATTGGCTTATTGGAACAGCCAATAGAATGCCAGCTCAATCCTATTGGCTGATTGCATCAGCCAATAGGATTTTTTCTACCTTAATTCCAATTGGCTGATATAATTCTATCAGTCAATCGGAATCTAAGGGACGCCATCTTGGATGACGTCACTTAAAGAAACATTCATTCCGAAGAAGCCGTCAATTGAAGAGGATGCTCTGCGCTGGATGTCTTGAAGATGGAGCCGCTCCGCGTCGGAAGGATGAAGATAGAAGATGCCGTCTGGATGAAGACTTCTGCCCTTCTGGAGGACCACTTCTGCCCGTCTGGAGGACACTTCTACCAGCTCCGTTGAGGACATCTTGCCGCTTGCATGAAGACTTCTCCCGGTAAGTGAATTTTCGGGGGTTAGTATTAGGATTTTTTAAGGGTGTATTGGATGGGTTTATTTTTTAGGTTAGGGCTTTGGGCAGCAATAGAGCTAAATGCTGTTTTAAGGGCAATACCCATCCAAATGCCCTTTTCAGGGCAATGGGGAGCTTAGGTTTTTTAAGTTAGGCTTTTATTTGGGGGGTTGGTTGTGTGGGTGGTGGGCTTTACTGTTGGGGGGGTTGTTTGTATTTTTTTTTTTACAGGTAAAAGAGCTGATTTCTTTGGGGCAATGCCCTGCAAAAGGCCCTTTTAAGGGCTATTGGTAGTTTAGGTTAGGCTGGGGCTTTTTTTATTTAATAGGGCTATTAGATTAGGTGTAATTAGTTTAAAGATCTTGAAATTTGTTTTTTTATTTTCTGGAATTTAGTTTTTGTTTGTTTTTGTGATTTAGCTAATTTAATTTAATTAATTTAATTGTATTTAATGTAGGGAATTTATTTAATTGTGTAGTGTTAGGTGTTATTGTAACATAGGTTAGGTTTTATTTTACAGGTAAATTTGTATTTATTTTAGCTAGGTAGTTATTAAATAGTTAATAACTATTTAGTAATTATTCTACCTAGTTAAAATAAATACAAACTTACCTGTAAAATAAAAATAAACCTTAAGCTAGCTACAATCTAACTATTAGTTATATTGTAGCTAGTTTAGGGTTTATTTTATAGGTAAGTATTTAGTTTTAAATAGGAATAATTTAGGTAATGATTGGAATTTTATTTAGATTTATTTAAATTATATTTAAGTTAGGGGGTGTTAGGGTTAGGGTTAGACTTAGATTTAGGGGTTAATACATTTAATATAGTGGCAGCGACATTGGGGGTGGCAGATTAGGGGTTAATAAATATAATATAGGTGTCGGCGATGTTGGGGGCAGCAGATTAAGAGTTAATAAGTATAATGTAGGTGGTGGCGATGTCGGGGGCGGCAGATTAAGGGGTTAATAATATTTAACTAGCGTTTGCAAGGCAGGAGTGCGGAGGTTTAGGGGTTAATATGTTTATTATAGTGGCAGCGATGTCCAGAGCAGCAGATTAGGGGTTAAAATCTTATTATAGTGTTTGCGATGCGGGAGGGCTTCAGTTTAGGGGTTAATAGGTAGTTTATGGGTGTTAGTGTACTTTTTAGCACTTTAGTTATGAGTTTTATGCTACAGCTTTGTAGTGTAAAACTCATAACTACTGACTTTAAAATGCGTTAGGATCTTGTCGGTATAGGCTGTACCGCTCACTTTTTGGCCTCCCAGGACAAACTCGTAATACCAGCACTATGGAAGTCCCATAGAAAAAAGACTTTACAAACTTTACGTAAGTAGGTTTGCGGTAAGGACAAAAATGTTTGCGGGACACCTATACCTGCAAGATTCGTAATAGCAGCGGGCGTAAAAAAGCAGCGTTAGGACCTGTTAACGCTGCTTTTTTACCTTAACGCACAACTCATAATCTAGCGGTATGTTCTTCACAGAAAAATGTTTTTATATAAACAGAGAATATACAAAATAGATATATAGCCATAAATGTATATTTTACAAAAATATATACAGATATATACTGTCTATATATATTTATATTTAAAAATAAAAATAAGATTTTCTACTAAGGGAAGAATATAGGTATTTGGAATATTCTTAACGCACCTTCAGATGTATCCCAGTTGTCTCCAAGTGTTCCCTTCAGGTTACCAAACAAGCCAAAGCCGGAAGAGGCTTTTTAAAAGCACTTCTAGAAGTCTAAGGGGAAAGGGAGTTGTGGTCACATTATCCGGCTTCCAGATTTTGGCGTGCCTAAGTCTTTTGCTCAAACAATAACTTTTTACTTTCAGTTTGTAATATCAGCGCAGACATGGGTGCACTATTAACTTACCATGAGTGGGGCTAAAATGTCTGCACTCGACTTGTAATCTAGCCCTAAGATTTAAGGCTGGCACAGGCCTGATGGAGAGCACCTGTTTCATTTTAGCATTGATCTGATTTTTTAAAACATCTGCAGGCTGCTTTTAAAGAAAATGTTCTATATAGAATATAATTAAATGGTTAGCAGCAGAGTCCCATGGTCTGAAGATGTTTAATTGGGGTTAAAGTGATGAGGCTGAGGATCTGGCCAATTGCAGAAGGTTGGTGGACACCATATGGCAGATGCATAGACAGGTTCCTCATGGGATAGAAACCTCATATGACTGGTGGTCCAGGAAGAGTAGTTGTCCCTCTAACGTTACAGACTTCTCTTGCTATGGTTGAAGTTAGAGGACTATTGGCCTGGCAGCTTATGTTCAGTTCCAATTGTTGTATGCTGTTTTATTTCTTAGTCTGTAAGGGATTTATAGCTAGCAAGTTATAAATGAGATCAACACCTTATAGGCAGTGAAAAGACTAGCTAGGCTAGTAACTGAATAAGGGATGGTTATTTTAAAGAATCTATTTCAGTGTTAACACTGCTTAAAAGACCATAATAGTTGAAAATTTAATAGATTAGAGCATGTAATTTTACAACTATCGACGCTGCTCTACTGTGTGTTTAACCCTTGCAAAGGGGGTCCGATGCTGGTCCAATCAGATGTGCAACTGCTGAGGGTTAAACAAACAGAAGAGCAGGGGCATTAGTCATAAAATTACATGCTCTAACGGATTTTTCAATTATTATGGCCCTTTAAGTGAAATCAGTAGCACTCTTATTCTTGCACTCATATTACAAGTTGAAAGTAAAATTGTAGCGTTCGAGCGAAAGCTTCAGGTGCACTAACATCTGGAGGTCGCTTACAGTGGCCGTGTTAACTTCCTCACCTATTAGACTTCTATGGGGTGTGCTTAGCTCTGCAAAACTAATTTCTGACTTTAACTCAAGCGCTAACCCGAAAGTGTGCTAAGCCTAGGTGCACTACAAAATAGTTGAAATAGTTTTGTTCTTTACCCAATAAAGATTACTAACAGTTACACACAAGTGAAAAGGGGTTTATCGCAGGTGTTTACACTTGTCAAGTTTATGATTAATGGGCCCTCAAAGCTCTGGTTAACTGTTTCGAAACAAAAAAGTTGCACAAAACACATCAAAAATACATTACAAAGTACACACACTCATAATAACACATAAAAATTATTTTAAAAAATTATGCACACAAAAGTTATAAGGGCTCAAAGATATGAGGTCTCGCAAACAGCTTTAATATTGAGATAAATACATATACATCTATAAAGATGTGTGTGTGTATATATATGTGTGTGTGTGTATGTGTGTACATATGTATTAATATGTCTATTTATGTATTTACAGACATATATATATGCATAAAAACACATAAATACATATGTACACATATATAGACATATAAATAAGCGCATTGGGGCCTTTTGCAGTTAGGTAGATGAAAACATGTAAAAGCACATTTATGCAATATTCATATTTAATAAAGTATTATATTGTATATTTACTATAAATATTTCACATTCCAAAGTATTTATAAATAGATATTTATATATATATATATATATATATATATATATATATATATATATATATATATATATATATATATATACCTATACATTATCATGTGTATACAAACATACAAATCCACAAATACACACACACACACACACATATATATATATATAGGAAACTTAGATAATCCCCACACCTGGCTTCAGCGTATCCAGGACCAGGGTTATCAAAAAGCAGGCACAGGCCCAGGATTTTCCAAAGATGCCTATATAACAACAATCAGCATAACAAGGGCCTTGACCCAAACGTTTTGGCTCTCGCAGGAGCCTTTGTCAATATAGGCCGTAAAGACATAGTGAATACCCCCAGTATTCACTATGTCTTCACGGCCTCCATGCTTTTTGATTGCCCTGGATACGCTGAAGCCTGGCGTAGGGATTATCTGGATTTCATGCATGTGTATTTCAAGCAGAGCACCAGGTCATTGAGAGGTTGGTGTGTGCCGTTTCCTATATATATATATATATATATATATATATATATATATATATATATATTCATATACACAGTTGTGCTCATAAGTTTACATACCCTGGCAGAATTTATTATTTCTTGGCCATTTTTCAGAGAATATGAATGATAACACAAAAACTTTTCTTTCACTCATGGTTAGTGTTTGGCTGAAGTCATTTATTATCAATCAACTGTGTTTACTCTTCTTAAATCATAATGATAACAGAAACTACCCAAATGACCCTGATCAAAAGTGTACGTACCCTTGTGATTTTGGCCTGCGCCAACATGCGCACAAGTTGACACAAAGGGGTTTGAATGGCTATTAAAGGTAACCATCCTCACCTGTGATCTGTTTGCTTGTAATTAGTGTGTGTGTGTATAAAAGGTCAATGAGTTTCTGGACTCCTGACAGACCCTTGCATCTTTCATCCAGTGCTGCACTGACGTTTCTGGATTCTGAGTCATGGGGAAAGCAAAAGAATTGTCAAAGGATCTGCAGGAAAAGGTAGTTGAACTGTATAAAACAGGAAAGGGATATAAAAAGATATACAAGGAATTGATTGAGAATGCAAATCAGCAGTATTCAAACTCTAATCAAGAAGTGGAAAATGAGGGGTTCTGTTTGATAACATACTGCATTCATCTTGCCATCAATTCTGACCAAATTTCCTGTGCCTTTGTAGCTCACACATCCCCAAAACATCAGTGATCCACCTCCGTGTTTCACAGTAGGAATGGTGTACCTTTCATCATAGGCCTTGTAGACTCCTCTCCAAATGTAGCGTTTATGGTTGTGGCAAAAAAGTTGCGGCTGAAATTTTAGTTGGTCTACCTGACCGTGGTTTGGTTTCAACAGAACCCCTCATTTTCCACTTCTTGATTAGAGTTTGAACACTGCTGATTTGCATTATCAATTCCTTGGATATCTTTTTATATCCCTTTCCTGTTTTATACAGTTCAACTACCTTTTCCCGCAGATCCTTTGACAATTCTTTTGCTTTCCCCATGACTCAGAATCCAGAATCATCAGTGCAGCACTGGATGAAAGATTCAAGGGTCTGTCAGGAGTCCAGAAACTCATTGAGCTTTTATACACACACACTAATTACAAGAAAACAGATCACAGGTGAGGATGGTTACCTTTAATAGCCATTCAAACACCTTTGTGTCCACATGTGTGCATGTTATAAGGCCAAAATCACCAGGGTATGTAAACTTTTGATCAGGTTCAGTTGGGTAGTTTCTGATGTCATTATGATTTTTTTTTAAAATAAACACAGTTAATTGATAATAAATGGCTTCAGCCAAACACTAACCATGAGTGAAAGAAACGTTTTTGTGTTATCATTCATATTCTCTGAACTATGGCCAAGAAATCAATAATTCTGCCATGGTATGTAAACTTATGAGCACAACTGTATATATATATATATATATATATATATATATATATATATATATATATATATATATATATATATATATATACATATATAAATTACACATATTATAGCCATTCACAATCCAACACTTTGTTATATATCATCTCCATTTAAAACACTTATTTTATTGAAAAACATATATTTTACTTTAAATATGTATAAATATGAGTGAAATACTTTATTTTAATATGTTTTACATTTGCTTGGTTATACTTTTATTGTAGACCTAACACTTTACTTTATTTTCAATAAAATCTTTCAATACGACATTTGCATTTTTGGGACTTCATTGGCTGCTGTCACGAATATCTCAGGATTCAGCTGCTAAGGAGTTAACTTTGTGTAGCTTGAACTCCAAAACAGTTATTTGTTGTCAAGAAGAATTGTGTTTGTATTTTCTTTGAAGTGCCAGAAGCCCCCTAAATAGCCCACCAAATGTTAGTGTGTATGCATTGAGTCATAAAGTCACTGAAGCTCTTAGTCACAGAGATACACAGGATAAAGTTTATGGCTTAAGCTGTCAATAGAATGCCTGATGCAAAACAGGCCCTTCCTTACAAAAACTGACCAGGTCACTGACAGGACATTGGTATACTATGTACATATGTGGGTTAAAACTGTTATAACCTTAAAGGAAGGTAAATATGACAACCTATGGCATATTTGATATCAAACCGATTCTCCAAATAAAACTAAAAGGTTATAGATATGTAAATATAGAAATTTCTTACCTAGCAGAAATTATACTGGATTGTATAATTTCAGGCAAGAAATTAGTCTATTGAAGGTCATAAAGACAGGGGGGTTTCTTAGCCCACCCAGGAGGGTGTGGTTAAGCAACCTGATCTCTGAAAAATAGGTTTAAGAATCTTATTTCTTAACAATAAGATTGTCATTCTTACAAGGGGAGCTGCTGTACAGAAGTAAGGCGCCATCATTTTCATGCCAGCCCCTGGCGCAGATCTTGAAGACTAGGAAAGTATTCAATTCTGTTTTTCTCCTTTTGATTTTAAAACACTGTTTGCGTGTGTAATTTTATTTGTAACAA
Organism: Bombina bombina; assembly: GCF_027579735.1. Classification (NCBI taxonomy): domain Eukaryota; kingdom Metazoa; phylum Chordata; class Amphibia; order Anura; family Bombinatoridae; genus Bombina; species Bombina bombina. Next base: position 175,623,414 of record NC_069502.1, on the reverse strand, counting down.
CTTTTTATTAATAATGCATTGTGCATAATATTTTTGGCATAATAAATAATTCCTTTATTAAGTTTGGCCTTTGTCTAATAATTGAACCACGTTACTGAAAGAGACTGGAATATTAGAACTGTATAATTTAGGTTATTTTCTGCTAAATTGTATTTCTAGAGTTAATGTGTAAAGTCTGGGTTTTTCCTTAGGATTTTCCTTTTAATAAATTTTAAGTGGTAGCAGTATTGGAGCTATAGGATTGATAGTTTATTGTGGGTGGCATTAAAAGGGAGTGTTGGGCATTTCTCTTACGTCTAGTACAGATTAAGGGAGTGCGGTTAACTCTTGCACCCACTAAAGTGAATCACAAGCTTGCCTGGTGTGGCTAGATTGTGACCTATTGGTGGCCGAGAGGGGGGCTGATAACCCTTTCTGTGCCAAATAAGTGACTGGCGCAGGGTTGGATAACCTTGGTTCTTCACACAGCTGCCCTAATGCTTCAGGTTTTTTTCTGTCTGAATTCAAGTGGTACAGCCAATCACAAGCCTGGACAGCCCTTCCATTAAAATAAATAATGTGCACAATGAAGAGAATCATTGCAGTCCACAGTTTTCTTAAAAGGACAAGCTGCACATGTGTATGAACTACAAAGAATCAGAGATAGCGCCACAACAAGGCCAGAGTTTATCATCCCGACTATGGTCAAAATAGATCAAGCTTAATGTACAATTTATATAATATAACATTTATTGGAAATAAGAAACCATAAAAATCACCATATTAAGATAATATCGAAACGTTCTACTAAAAACATAAACAATATAAAAATGGTACCAAAAGTAGAAAAGAAATGGCAAAATAGAGAAAAGGAAGAAAGATTCTTCTTCACAAAAAGCTTATCTACTCCTGAGACTGTGTCTCTTTAAACTCCAATGTAGATGCCACAGATTTACTGAAATCTAATTCAAATCTACTCTGAATCTGGGTATTCAATAACTGTTTACAAAAGGTGTCGGTTTGAAACTTCACAGTGTAGGAAAAGTTCCATTTAGAATCTCTGCACCAGCTTTTTCTATTTTCATGCCATGCGCTAACAACCCAAACTCATGCACAGGAAAGTTTGTGAAGGGAAGGAGCAGTTTCATTTAGATTTTTTGCACCGGCTTTTCCATTTTCTCCCTGGGAAAATCTCAATCTTGTAAATGGGAAAAGTCTATGACAGGAGTCCCACCATTCTGTTTGGTATCTTCACACCAATGTTTTCCTTTTTGGGCACTAGTTCCCAACACTGTGGCGGAAATGTTCTTGCAATTCTCCTTCTATCTCTGCACCTATTTCCATTGTGCCCTATGTTCTGAGAAGATCCTGCAGCAGAAGGGGACATAGACCTTGCCTTGATCTTATGTCTCCACACTAAATAAATAAGCGTATATACTATCACACTGGACTCTGAGACCAAATCCCAATATTTGGGTTCAGTCGTCTCACAACTTAACAAGTTTCTGCATTTGTACAAAGTGTTTCTGATTGGTCTGTGGACATTTGTTTTGTGCTGGCTTACTATATTACTGGAAAAGGGAAAATCACACAATAAACAGTATAATAATAATAATAATAATAATAATAATAGTGTTTATTATGAATTTATTGCAAAAACACAAATTAATAATCAGCTTATAAAAGGTATGACAACTAAGCAGATACACAAAAGTAACACAAGGCAGTGATTAAACTATAAACGCATTACTTATCTTCGGGTTTAGGATAAGGCATTAATATTGTACAATGGCCAACAGCAGGCAAGTCATCGCAACTTTCAAGTAGCAAAAGAGTTACAAAATTTAAACATTTAAGAGACTTTTCAAATAACATATTATAACAATGATTTGGTTCTGAGGGTATAATATTTTTATGGTATAAATAAGATCATCTTCCTTCTGGAGGAACTTATGCATATAAGCTCTCCTAGCCAATCTTTTTTACATGTGTGCTAGCCCGACACCTAAATCGCAAAACGCAAAGTGCAATATGAATATTTTACATCCCTATTTTATTCACATAGAATTGTTTTTAATTTTTATTAGTAAATATATATTTCTATATATATCTGATAATGTTAATGTAACATATATATATATTTATACCTATATATCTATAGGAATAGGTTTCGATATATTTATATATATATATATATATATATATATATATCCTCCGTGTGTGTCTGCACTCCCAATGCTGTGTAGTCATCAACCAGGGTGCAAAGTCAAACAAGTATACAGTCTATATCCAATAAAGGACTGCACTCACTGGATTTAGTTTCAGAAACCTTCAAATCTTTATTGTGGTAACGTTTCGGGGTTCGCAGACCCCTTCCTCAGACCAGACAACAGTGCAAGTGAACAAAGTGTGCAATATATAGCACTAGCCCCACCCATCACAAACATCAAAATTGCGCCAAAAATCCATCACCATGGTAACACACAAACAAGGCCCCATGACCATACCACCAGAAAACACAATCAAAATACAAAATAAAACAAAACAAACTGCATATGCAAGTATTTTGCATAACCTCATAGTTGAACACTAATATGTACAATCATCAGTAGTAGTAGATATCCAGTAGTTACAATAGAATCACTGTAATTAGTTACTGATCCAGTTTAAGTAGCTTAAAGTATATTTAGACAAGCAATGATGGAAAACACACTAATCAAATAATCAAATAATCAAAGTAAACATCATGCAAGAAGAGGAATCTATCTATCAGTTGCACTGTTTAAAAACATATCCACCTACCTGTATCCAGTTACAGGACTCAATCTTAAGGAAATATACACATAAGCCATATCATATAAACATTGCAACATAGATTAGGCATTTAAACTTCTAGCATTTAAACTAGATGAAAAATAAACAAATAATAAAAGTCAATCAGATATATATAGATATATATGAGGTCTGTTACTGCTAATTCAATGTCCCCCATATTTATCCCAAGGCTTGCTATGACCAATCCTATGTAAAAGTATGTGAGCTATAAGTACTAATCTGACATTCTGGCAGATACAAAAATACAAAATTGTCAAGCCCCCTGGGCGCGCAGAGCAATGTGTTGTGTCCCATGCGAGTTGAATATAACAAAAAGGCCCGTAGTTCCCAGTGTCAGGGTTCTATGCAGGATGTCTTAGCCGGTGTATTATACCCTAGTGTTGGGAGCTAAGATAGATGTAAACATGGGTGCGTGTATTTACCTATGTAGCAAGTCTGTGTACCGAGTCTGTAGTGCATCAGTGAAACAGGCGCGGCTCAACCCGGTATCGCGTGAGTGAGCTTGGAGCACGACCGCATGGCTAATTAGCATAGCCTGTCAGTCAGTCAATGGGCGTAGCTAGGTCACGGAGTGACAGCGGAGCCTGTGATTAGAGTTATGCCGGGCTGCTACTATACCTATCTCAACTGAGCTTCTTTGTGAGCCCCAAGAAAATCAAAGCTAGTATATCAGGCTTATATTAAATGGTCACATAGGTCTTAAATATGGTCTATTGTGAATAAGTATGTATAATCATATGTGTGCCTAAACATCAGAGCATTTGGTGGGAGCTATCAAAAACCGCTGTGTGCGTTATAATGGGAGGTAGGCAGATTCAGGATAAGACTAACCTAGAGCAACACGGATTTACTGCTTAAAACGTGAATCATTAGAAATTAAAAGATAAAAAATATAAAAAATTAAAAATAACCAAATTAATATTAAACCGTTAGTGAATAAATTAAATTAAATCAATAGCCAGCCTGCATCACAGGCCAAGTAGAGAAAAAAGGGGGGTAGTTGGGTACTGCCATCATGGGTCTTACATGCTCATAAGAGCCACTAGGGTGTAATTTATATGAATGTTAGATCATGCACCACAGATATTATTACGGGGTAATTCTATTTAGAATAGGCACCATAGTAAGAGTTTGACGAATGGTATACCATAGTTCAATGGTCTAATACCCCTACAGGTCCTCCCAAATGTAACATGTATAAAACATACTTGTGCCCGAGAAGGTCACTCGTACAGTAGGATCTCAATACAGATATCATTGACCCCCTGTATACATATGGCAATCAAGTTGAGTTAGAGAGACACAATCAAAAGAGGGCACGCTACAGGTAGACATTTCAGTTGAGCCAAAATTTGCAGAGAATAGCAAAAGACAGAAAATATCAAAAAATCAAAAAATATATATCAAGGCAATATCAAGATGCTAAATGCACAGCGCCTACGGGTCACCATATCAAAAATGTATAGTACAAGTGCACCCTAACCAGCATATATAATACACTAAGTGCTGTCAATACGAATACATTGTTGTGCACAAGGACATATACAACTGTGGTGAGTCAAGGCATCAGAGGAAACAGTGCCAATCATTCGACATGTTTAATCCTCTGGGGTAGATGGTATCTAGTCTATGGATCCATCTAGCCTCCATCTGCAAGAGTGTCCTGCCCCGGTCACCCCCACGCCTGAGGGGGGGGACGTGGTCAATTAAAATGATGCGTAAATCTGTTACCTTGTGGCCTGCTTGCAAGAAATGTCTTGCCACCGGTTGATCCGAGGTCCCTTTGTCGATAGCAGTTCTTATCGCCGAGCGATGGTTTGCCATTCTTAAGCGTGCGTTGTCTGTTGTTTTGCCAACATAAAAACGTCCACAGCAACAGCTCAGTAGGTATACGACATGGCTTGTCGTACAGGTGATGAAGTGCTTTATAGTGAATTTCTGGGTAGTATGGGGGTGTCTGAATACTTTGCATGGGATCATACCGCTGCAAGTTGTGCAGCCCTTGCATCTGTAACAACCCATTTTGTTAGTTCTAAGCCATTTCTTGGTGTAACTATGTTGAGGATCTGTTTGCATAAGTATGTCCCTTAGACTTCTACCCCGTCTATAGCCCCTGATTGGTGGATCCATATGCCCAAAGGGTAGTGTCCGGTCTGTGCTCAGAATCTCCCACCTGTTACGAATTGAATCTGCCAATGGTTTCTTTCCTCTGTCAAAGGTGGTTGTAAAGACCATCCTTGGGGTCTCTTTCCTAGTGATTGCTGGAGTGTCTTGTGCCATGTTTGTTTCAATTTCCTCTCTCACCTTCTTAATCAGGTTATCCTTATATCCCCTTTGTTGGAATTTCTCAGCCATCTGGTCCAGTTGGAGATCTCTATTTGTGGTCTCCGTGTTGTTTCGTACAACCCGTATCAGCTGTGATTTAATTATTGCCTTCCGGGTATGTGGGGGGTGATTGCTTGTGGCTTCTAGCAATGAGTTTCGGTCAGTAGGTTTAGAGAAAAGGGTTGTGAAAAGTCTATCATGTTTCTTATAAATCCGTAAATCAAGGAAATCTAACTTCTCTGGATCATATTTCAACTCAAATTTGATTGGGTTTGGTAGTGCATTGAGTTTGGTTACCCATTCAGTGAGGAGTCCCACTGGTCCATGCCACACAAAGAAGACATCATCAATGTACCTTCTATAGTGTCTTATCATTCCATGATTGAACACATCCATGACGTCTCTTTCAAATTGCTGCATGTAAAGGTTTGCATACGACGGTGCCATATTAGATCCCATGGCTGTCCCTGTCAGTTGCTGGTAGAAAGTATCTTCAAAGCGAAAATAGTTCAATTTTAGACATTTCTCAAGAAGATTTAGGATAAAGGTTGTGGGTGGTCCTATGTATGGGTACTGGTCCAATGCTGCTGCAATTGCATTTATACCCCCGGCATGAGGGATCACTGTGTACAAACTTCTCACATCCATAGTTACCAGGATATCATCCTGGGTGATACCCTCCACAGTGTTAAGTATCTTAATAAGTTCACCTGAGTCTTTGATGTAGGAGTCCATGGATCTAACGATAGGTTGTAGAACTACATCAACATATTGAGCCAATGGTTGTAGCAGAGAGCCCCTTGCGGAGACTATCGGTCTTCCAGGTGGGTTTATTTGGTCCTTGTGTATTTTTGGCAGGGTATAAAGTATCGGATGGATGGGATGTATAGTGCAGAGGAAGTCAAATTCATCCTGATCAATCCACTTGAGTTGTAATGCTTCTGTCAGTGTTGTATCAATCTCCATTTTGAATTCTTCAGTGGGGTTCCAGGTGAGTTTTTTGTATGTCACTCCATCACTGAGTTGCCTCAATATTTCTGTCCGGTACTGCGTATAATTCATAATGACAATGGCCCCACCCTTGTCAGCCGGGCGTATGACAATATCAGGGTCAGAGGAGAGTGTCTTTATTGCCAATCTCTCTGTCTTGGTTAAGTTTGGACGATGAAATTCATTGTTACATTGTCCAGAATCCTTGGAAATTAGCCTAGTAAAAGTTTTGATACTAGTTCCACAGGTGTTAGGTTCAAATTTACTTTTGGCTCTAAATCTCTTGCGCTCTGTGTCCGCATTTAGATCTTTGAAATGTTCTTTAAGTTTTAGATTCCTCTGGAATTTTTGTATATCAAGGTACGTATCAAAGTCATTGTGTTTAAATGTGGGGATGAAGGTAAGGCCTTTGTTGAGAAGGCTATTTTCATCAGCCGTCAATGTCCTGTCACTGATGTTAATGACAATATCCAGTTTCTCTACCTGGGTGGTAGGGGTGGTCTTCTTGCCACAGTAGTTCCCCCTCCTCGGGTGCGGCCTCGGCCTCGGCCTCTTGTGTTGGCTGATCTGGTTGTGACCCCTAAAAAATGTGAGTTAGAAGTAGATGGTACCTGATCTGTATTTCCTTGTTCCACATAGTTAGCCTCATTATCTGATCCTGAGCTGCTGTCAACTGTGTTTAAGAATCTGGACCGGTATTGTCGCTGTCGTCCTGGTCTTTGTGTGTTTCTCTGCTGATTGCTACCATGTAGCCAATAGTAGACTTAGGCCATGAGTTCTTTCTTGTACTCATTTACTTGTTTGCCGATCTTTCCATCCATGCATTGTCAGGATCATCCATGAGTACTTGCAATTTCTGGTTGTTAAATATAGTTAGTTCTTCTCTGACTGTAGCCAAAATGTTTGTACATTCCTCAATGACAAGTAGAATCAGGTCCATTGAACACTTGTTAAGAATCTGACACCAGCGTAGGCAAAAGTTTTTATTATTCCTGCCTATAGTTGGCTGGTTCCTGATCCTGAATCCCCTTGGTATCTTATTACTCTTGTAGTATTTAGAGAGGTATACAGTGTGGAGTTCCAGGTCTGTCTCTCTCTTCCTCAGTCTCATTAGATTATTGAACACCGTTAAAGTAGTTTCAGTCTGTTCATTTTCAATCAGTTCTGAATCCACCAATATTCTTAGCGCATCCTCATTGGTAAATGCAAATGTTTTGGTGGTGAATTCCTCCTCTTGTGGATCCAGGTCACCCAAGGCCTCAGCCATTGTAGTAATGGTGTGTGCTTCAGTTATTGCTTGTACTTTACTTCACTCTATGAGGTAGCAGTGCAGAAATAAACACCAGTGTGTCCCAAAGTAAGGCCTCACCTAGGCCACAGTTTTGTAGTAGTATCAAAAAAGGAACCACCAGAGTGGAACCCACAGATGGAGTGAGGTTGTAGCAGATTAGTGGTAGTTGGGTGCTAGACACGTAGTATTACTCATATCCTCCGTGTGTGTCTGCACTCCCAATGCTGTGTAGTCATCAACCAGGGTGCAAAGTCAAACAAGTATACAGTCTATATCCAATAAAGGACTGCACTCACTGGATTTAGTTTCAGAAACCTTCAAATCTTTATTGTGGTAACGTTTCGGGGTTCGCAGACCCCTTCCTCAGACCAGACAACAGTGCAAGTGAACAAAGTGTGCAATATATAGCACTAGCCCCACCCATCACAAACATCAAAATTGCGCCAGAAATTGTAAGTACTCATGGATGATCCTGACAATGCATGGATGGAAAAGATTGGCAAACAAGTAAATGAGTACAAGAAAGAACTCATGGCCTTTAAGAATCAGAAGATCACCACTGTGGACAATGACTATAAGGAGAAAAAAGTCTACTATTGGCTACATGGTAGCAATCAACAGAGAAACACACAAAGACCAAGACGACAGCGACAATACCGGTCCAGATTCTTAAACACAGTTGACAGCAGCTCAGGATCAGATAATGAGGCTAACTATGTGGAACAAGGAAATACAGATCAGGTACCATCTACTTCTAACTCACATTTTTTAGGGGTCACAACCAGATCAGCCAACACAAGAGGCCGAGGCCGAGGCCGCACCCGGGGAGGGGGAACTACTGTGGCAAGAAGACCACCCCTACCACCCAGGTAGAGAAACTGGATATTGTAATTAACATCAGTGACAGGACATTGACGGCTGATGAAAATAGCCTTCTCAACAAAGGCCTTACCTTCATCCCCACATTTAAACACAATGACTTTGATACGTACCTTGATATACAAAAATTCCAGAGGAATCTAAAACTTAAAGAACATTTCAAAGATCTAAATGCGGACACAGAGCGCAAGAGATTTAGAGCCAAAAGTAAATTTGAACCTAACACCTGTGGAACTAGTATCAAAACTTTTACTAGGCTAATTTCCAAGGATTCTGGACAATGTAACAATGAATTTCATCGTCCAAACTTAACCAAGACAGAGAGATTGGCAATAAAGACACTCTCCTCTGACCCTGATATTGTCATACGCCCGGCTGACAAGGGTGGGGCCATTGTCATTATGAATTATACGCAGTACCGGACAGAAATATTGAGGCAACTCAGTGATGGAGTGACATACAAAAAACTCACCTGGAACCCCACTGAAGAATTCAAAATGGAGATTGATACAACACTGACAGAAGCATTACAACTCAAGTGGATTGATCAGGATGAATTTGACTTCCTCTGCACTATACATCCCATCCATCCGATACTTTATACCCTGCCAAAAATACACAAGGACCAAATAAACCCACCTGGAAGACCGATAGTCTCCGCAAGGGGCTCTCTGCTACAACCATTGGCTCAATATGTTGATGTAGTTCTACAACCTATCGTTAGATCCATGGACTCCTACATCAAAGACTCAGGTGAACTTATTAAGATACTTAACACTGTGGAGGGTATCACCCAGGATGATATCCTGGTAACTATGGATGTGAGAAGTTTGTACACAGTGATCCCTCATGCCGGGGGTATAAATGCAATTGCAGCAGCATTGGACCAGTACCCATACATAGGACCACCCACAACCTTTATCCTAAATCTTCTTGAGAAATGTCTAAAATTGAACTATTTTCGCTTTGAAGATACTTTCTACCAGCAACTGACAGGGACAGCCATGGGATCTAATATGGCACCGTCGTATGCAAACCTTTACATGCAGCAATTTGAAAGAGACGTCATGGATGTGTTCAATCATGGAATGATAAGACACTATAGAAGGTACATTGATGATGTCTTCTTTGTGTGGCATGGACCAGTGGGACTCCTCACTGAATGGGTAACCGAACTCAATGCACTACCAAACCCAATCAAATTTGAGTTGAAATATGATCCAGAGAAGATAGATTTCCTTGATTTACGGATTTATAAGAAACATGATAGACTTTTCACAACCCTTTTCTCTAAACCTACTGACCGAAACTCATTGCTAGAAGTCACAAGCAATCACCCCCCACATACCCGGAAGGCAATAATTAAATCACAGCTGATACGGGTTGTACGAAACAACACGGAGACCACAAATAGAGATCTCCAACTGGACCAGATGGCTGAGAAATTCCAACAAAGGGGATATAAGGATAACCTGATTAAGAAGGTGAGAGAGGAAATTGAAACAAACATGGCACAAGACACTCCAGCAATCACTAGGAAAGAGACCCCAAGGATGGTCTTTACAACCACCTTTGACAGAGGAAAGAAACCATTGGCAGATTCAATTCGTAGCAGGTGGGAGATTCTGGGCACAGACCGGACACTACCCTTTGGGCATATGGATCCACCAATCATGGGCTATAGACGGGGTAGAAGTCTAAGGGACATACTTATGCAAACAGATCCTCAACATAGTTACACCAAGAAATGGCTTAGAACTAACAAAATGGGTTGTTACAGATGCAAGGGCTGCACAACTTGCAGCGGTATGATCCCATGCAAAGTATTCAGACACCCCCATACTACCCAGAAATTCACTATAAAGCACTTCATCACCTGTACGACAAGCCATGTCGTATACCTACTGAGCTGTTGCTGTGGACGTTTTTATGTTGGCAAAACAACAGACAACGCACGCTTAAGAATGGCAAACCATCGCTCGGCGATAAGAACTGCTATCGACAAAGGGACCTCGGATCAACCGGTGGCAAGACATTTCTTGCAAGCAGGCCACAAGGTAACAGATTTACGCTTCATTTTAATTGACCACGTCCCCCCCCTCAGGCGTGGGGTTGACCGGGGCAGGACACTCTTGCAGATGGAGGCTAGATGGATCCATAGACTAGATACCATCTACCCCAGAGGATTAAACATGTCGAATGATTGGCACTGTTTCCTCTGATGCCTTGACTCACCACAGTTGTATATGTCCTTGTGCACAACAATGTATTCGTATTGACAGCACTTAGTGTATTATATATGCTGGTTAGGGTGCACTTGTACTATACATTTTTGATATGGTGACCCGTAGGCGCTGTGCATTTAGCATCTTGATATTGCCTTGATATATATTTTTTGATTTTTTGATATTTTCTGTCTTTTGCTATTCTCTGCAAATTTTGGCTCAACTGAAATGTCTACCTGTAGCGTGCCCTCTTTTGATTGTGTCTCTCTAACTCAACTTGATTGCCATATGTATACAGGGGGTCAATGATATCTGTATTGAGATCCTACTGTACTAGTGACCTTCTCGGGCACAAGTATGTTTTATACATGTTACATTTGGGAGGACCTGTAGGGGTATTAGACCATTGAACTATGGTATACCATTCGTCAAACTCTTACTATGGTGCCTATTCTAAATAGAATTACCCCGTAATAATATCTGTGGTGCATGATCTAACATTCATATAAATTACACCCTAGTGGCTCTTATGAGCATGTAAGACCCATGATGGCAGTACCCAACTACCCCCCTTTTTTCTCTACTTGGCCTGTGATGCAGGCTGGCTATTGATTTAATTTAATTTATTCACTAACGGTTTAATATTAATTTGGTTATTTTTAATTTTTTATATTTTTTATCTTTTAATTTCTAATGATTCACGTTTTAAGCAGTAAATCCGTGTTGCTCTAGGTTCGTCTTATCCTGAATCTGCCTGCCTCCCATTATCACGCACACAGCGGTTTTTGATAGCTCCCACCAAATGCTCTGATGTTTAGGCACACATATGATTATACATACTTATTCACAATAGACCATATTTAAGACCTATGTGACCATTTAATATAAGCCTGATATACTAGCTTTGATTTTCTTGGGGCTCACAAAGAAGCTCAGTTGAGATAGGTATAGTAGCAGCCCGGCATAACTCTAATCACAGGCTCCGCTGTCACTCCGTGACCTAGCTACGCCCATTGACTGACTGACAGGCTATGCTAATTAGCCATGCGGTCGTGCTCCAAGCTCACTCACGCGATACCGGGTTGAGCCGCGCCTGTTTCACTGATGCACTACAGACTCGGTACACAGACTTGCTACATAGGTAAATACACGCACCCATGTTTACATCTATCTTAGCTCCCAACACTAGGGTATAATACACCGGCTAAGACATCCTGCATAGAACCCTGACACTGGGAACTACGGGCCTTTTTGTTATATTCAACTCGCATGGGACACAACACATTGCTCTGCGCGCCCAGGGGGCTTGACAATTTTGTATTTTTGTATCTGCCAGAATGTCAGATTAGTACTTATAGCTCACATACTTTTACATAGGATTGGTCATAGCAAGCCTTGGGATAAATATGGGGGACATTGAATTAGCAGTAACAGACCTCATATATATCTATATATATCTGATTGACTTTTATTATTTGTTTATTTTTCATCTAGTTTAAATGCTAGAAGTTTAAATGCCTAATCTATGTTGCAATGTTTATATGATATGGCTTATGTGTATATTTCCTTAAGATTGAGTCCTGTAACTGGATACAGGTAGGTGGATATGTTTTTAAACAGTGCAACTGATAGATAGATTCCTCTTCTTGCATGATGTTTACTTTGATTATTTGATTATTTGATTAGTGTGTTTTCCATCATTGCTTGTCTAAATATACTTTAAGCTACTTAAACTGGATCAGTAACTAATTACAGTGATTCTATTGTAACTACTGAATATCTACTACTACTGATGATTGTACATATTAGTGTTCAACTATGAGGTTATGCAAAATACTTGCATATGCAGTTTGTTTTGTTTTATTTTGTATTTTGATTGTGTTTTCTGGTGGTATGGTCATGGGGCCTTGTTTGTGTGTTACCATGGTGATGGATTTTTGGCGCAATTTTGATGTTTGTGATGGGTGGGGCTAGTGCTATATATTGCACACTTTGTTCACTTGCACTGTTGTCTGGTCTGAGGAAGGGGTCTGCGAACCCCGAAACGTTACCACAATAAAGATTTGAAGGTTTCTGAAACTAAATCCAGTGAGTGCAGTCCTTTATTGGATATAGACTATATATATATATATATATATATATATATATATATATATATATATATATATATATATATATATATATATATATCCATATAGCTTTGCTTTGCTGGCTTTGCTGTATAAACATTGTATTTTGGTACTAGCATATCAGCTTAATGTGTGTGGATTTGATCTTGTGTATATAATCTTTGAGGACTGGATATGTGAGTTGTTGGCATTGTTATACCATTGCATTTGAAACATGTGTTAGCTAACGTAAGGTTTAGTTTCCTTTCATTCAGATGGGGGGTGCGGGTGTCTCTATGTGTTTGTAATAACTATGTGTCCTTGTTTTATTCTGTGTTGGTGGTATTAATGGTAATGTCTGAGGATTCTGCTGTGTTATTGTCTGTATTTGGTGCTTTGTGGCCTGTGTTTCATTTTGTCTCATTCTTTTTCTTTTCTAGTTTTCTCCTTTTGCCCTGGCTTTTAAATATATGAGTCCACTTATTGGGCTTTGTCCATATCTTGTTGTTCGGTGGTGGTATATAGCGGCCATCTTTGGTGGAGGGTTGTCACTGGTGTACATTTGAGCTTAATTGCTTTGATCATGATTGTATTTCTTTGTCTATGTTTTTAGATTATGAATTGTCTTGAAGAAGGCCTCTAGATGGTCCGAAACGTCAACATTCTTTGATGTGAAACTGATGTTTTAAATAAAGATTACATTTTCTATAAGTCCTGTGAGTGCCCTCCATCTACAGAGCTACTTTGTGTATATATATATATATATATATATATATATATATATATGTGTGTATTTACAATAAAAATGACATTGTTCTGTGAAAAACATTGGTTAGTGCATCTAACCAATAATGTGATCTCCATTTACTTATATTTGGTTAGCGCGTGCTGGGTGTCGCTCCCAAGCTAACTTTTTACTTTCAACTTGTAATCTGCTTACAACCTGACGCACACAAAAAAGCTTACTTCTACTGAAGTTTATCGCACCACTTGTAATCTGGCTCAATATGAGAATATTAAACAGCATATAATAATGATCTATTTTAGCTAAGTTCTTTCTAATGCTCATAAACTGCACATACGACACTGAATCTGGCTTCACAGCCACTTGTGACCACACACTTGCTTTATACTATGGCACTGCTGGTGCACTTTTTATAGCCTGTGCAACCTAATGACTTCATAAAAAAACTGCAGAATCAGGAACTGTCCCTTTAATAGTACATCTAAGGAATTACAAAAAATGTACTTTGTGTGACCAAAACCAATTTAGCAGAGATTCTTACAAGTCTCATCTTACCACTGGCTGAGGGGATGGTGGTACAAAAATATGTACATTGGTACAAGTTTCCCTTAAAGGGACAACAAAGTCAAAATTAAATTTTCATGAATGAGCTAGAGCATGCAATATTAAATCATTTTCCATTTTATTTCTATCATCTACTTTGCTTTGTTCTCTTGGTACCCTTTATTCGAAAGAATATCTAGGTTGGATCAGGAGGAGCAATGTGCCACTGGGAGCTAGCTGCCGATTGGTGACTGCACATATATACCGCTTGTCAATTGCTCACCCAGTGTGTTCAGCTAGCTCCCAGTAGAGCATTACTGTTCCTGTAACAAAGGATATCAAGAGAACCAAGCAAATTTAATAATTCAAGTACAATCTGAAGTTGTTTAGAACTGTATGCTCGATCTTAATCATGAAAGATTTGGGGGGTTATATGTCTCTTTAAAGAGAAAGGAAACCAGAGAGAGCATGCAATTTTAAGAAACTTTCTAATTTACTCCTATTATTAATTTTTCTTTGTTCTCTTGGTATCTTTATTTGAAAAGCAGGAATTAACAGACATATATTTGCATGTTCCTTTATCTACCATAAAATTGGAATGACTTTGATATTTCAGAGCAGTCCAAGGATTCACCCCTTGAAAAGTCTGGTTTAATTTATGCTCCTCGCCTCATTTGTTGTAGCCAAACAGAAGCTGCTCTAAGCTGATATTTGATACTCATTTTAGAATTACCCTATACACATGACTTACTACAGTATGCACTACAATGTCTGACAATAAACAATAATAGTACATTGCAATCGCTTTATAATGAAAAACATTTTAGTTTAATGTCTCTTTAAACCTTCAAAGTATCTGGCACTGAAAACCCCAGAATAATTAATGAAATCATTTTTTTTTTAACTTTTGTTTTTATTTTTTATGTTTTTTTATTTTTATTTGTTTGTTTTTGTATTATGAAACTTTTTTCTTCCTGCGTCCCAAAACTCTGAAGTGCTTACTGTGAATAATCAGTTACATGTGTGAGTTTTACTCTCAGGGAGGGTGATGTATGTATCATTAACTAATAGAGGATAAACGTAATCTTTCTAATGAGTTGCTGCTGCCTGTACCCTTTTAAACTCACTGCCACAAATCATTTTATCACAAGCCTTTGGCAAGAATGTTTAACTAACCTGTGATGAGCTGTATCAGCCTTTTGTCAGAGTACACGTATGGACTTTACTAAGCTCTGTGGAATGAGGAAGACCCATTTTAGGATTTGCGGAGAGGTGCTTGTGGATATGAAGATAATCTTGCCCACCAGGTGTCTGCTACAATTCTAGGTAGACAACATGTATGACACTCCCTCTAAGCATATAGTCACCAATGTGCTTTATTGGACGACACCTCCACACCCAGAACATTTTATAAAGTAGTTTTATTTTTATTTTTATTACATCAGTCATTCAGCTTTTAACCCCCTTGCTGCCAAAGAGGAGTGCTTTTGTAAACTAAGCGTTTATTTGGTGCAGACCTTTTATTGGGCATGCACATTACATTGAAATAAACACATGGAAATATAATTACAACTACAAATAAACATGAAAGCTTTAATTTCCTTAAAATTACTAGCTAACACCTAGATTAACAGTTTTGCGTTGCGGCTTTTAACACTGAACAAATGGCAATTTCAGCGTAAAAGCAGTAAAGCCGCTATTGGGAGTTGCATTGGTATAGCTATACCACAAGCATTTTAGCATGTAACACAACGTCAATCCCGCACTCAAAAAAATTACGTTTTTGCGTGGGATTTCCATAGCGCCGGTATTACAGGTTGTGCGGTGAGGCTAAAATGCTTGCATTACAGCCTATACCAACACAATCCATACCGCCATCTGAGAGCAGTAGTTATGAGTTTTGCGCCACAAAAATGTTTCACAACTCATAACTAAAGTGTTACAAAGTACACTAACACCCATAAACTACCTATTATCCCCTAAACTGACACCCTCCCGCATCGCAAACACTATATTAAACCTATTAGAACCTAATCTGCCCCCCACCCCCATTGCGACTATTGAATAAAGTTATTAACCCCTAATCTCCCGCCCACCCACATTACCAACACTATTTAAATATATTAACCCCTAACATCACTGCCACTATAATAAAGTTATTAACCCCTATTCCGCGGCTCCCCGACATCGCCGCCACTAAATAGTAATTAACCCCTAAACCTCCAGCTTCCCACATCTCCGCCACTAAATAAACCTATTAACCCCTAAACCGCCGGCCCCCCACATCGCAAAACACTAAATTAAACTATTAACCCCTAAACCTAACACCCCCCTAACTTTAAATTAAAATAACAAAATAACTCTATTTAAATAAATAAGAACTTACCTGTGAAATAAATATAAACATAATATTAAACTATAAATACTAAGAAAAAAAAAAATCTAAATAACAACTAAAAAATAACAAATCCTACGAAATTTTTTAAAAATCTAACAGCTAGATTTGGAGTTTTGTCTGTAAAGACTTGCGGTGCTAACGAGCCTTTTTTTTTCCAGCGCACCCTTAAGACAACGCTGGTATTATGAGTTTTCTGAATGGCTGCGTTAGCCTCAGAAAGGTGAGCGTTGAGCCAAATTTAGCTCCACTTCAACCTCAATACCAGTGTTGCTTACGGTAGCGGTAAGCTGGAAAAACGTGCTCGTGCACGATATCCCCATACAATACAATGGGGCTGAGCTGCCTGAAAAAAAACCTAACACCTGCAAAAAAGCAGCGTTCAGCTCCTAACGCAGCCCTATTGTTTCCTATGGGGAAACACTCTCTAAGTCTACACCTAACACCCTAACATGAACCCCGAGTCTAAACACCCCTAACCTTACACTTATTAACCCCTAATTTGCCGCCCCTGCTATCGCTGACACCTACATTATATTATTAACCCCCTAATCTGCCGAGCGGACACCGCCGCAACCTACATTATATTTATTAACCCCTAATCTGTCCATCCCCAACGTCGCCGCCACCTACCTACACTTATTAACCCCTAATCTGCCGACCGGACATCGCCGCCACTATAATAAATGTATTAACCCCTAAACCGCCGCACTCCGCCTCGCAAACACTATAATAAATTTTATTAACCCATAATCTGCCCTCCCTAACATCGCCGCCCCCTACCTACAATTATTAACCCCTAATCTTCCGCCCCCAACATAGCCGCTACTATAATAAAGTTATTAACCCCTAAACCTAAGTCTAACCCTAGCCCTAACACCCCCCTAAATTAAATATAATTTAAATAAAATGAACTAAAATTACTATAATTAAATAAATTAATTCTATTTAAAACTAAATACTTACCTATAAAATAAACCCTAATATAGCTACAAAATAACTAATAGTTACATTGTAGCTATTTTAGGATTAATATTTATTTTACATGCAACTTTGTATTTATTTTAACTAGGTACAATAGCTATTAAATAGTTATTAACTATTTAATAGCTACCTAGTTAAAATAATTACAAAATTACCTGTAAAATAAATCCTAACCTAAGTTACAAATACACCTAACACTACACTATCAATAAATTAATTAAATAAATTAACTACAATTAGCTAAAATAAAATACAATTAAATAAGCTAAACTATAATACAAAAAAAACACTAAATTACAAAAAATAAAAAAATATTACAAGAATTTTAATCTAATTACACCTAATCTAAGACCCCTAATAAAATAAAAAAGACCTCCAAAATAATAAAATTCCCTACCCTAAACTAAATTACAAAGTAATCAGCTCTTTTACCAGCCCTTAAAAGGGCTTTTTGCAGGGCATTGCCCCAAAGTAATCAGCTCTTTTACCTGTAAAAAAAAATACAATCCCCCCCAACATTACAACCCACCACCCACACACCCCTACTCTAAAACCCACACGATCCCCCCTTAAAAAAACCTAACACTACCCTCCTGAAGATCACCTTACCTTGAGCCGTCTTTAGCCAGCCGGCCACCGATGGGACAGAAGAGGACATCCGGACCGGCAGAAGTCTTCATCCTATCCGGGCAGAAGAGGACATCCGGACTGGCAGACATCTTCATCCAGGCGGCATCTTCTATCTTCATCCTTCCAGAGCAGAGCCATCTTCTATCCAGCCGACGCGGAGCCATCCTCTTCTTCCGATGTCCTAACGCAGAATGAAGGTTCCTTTAAATGACGTCATCCAAGATGACGTCCCTCGAATTCTGATTGGCTGAGTTTTTTGTTCCGGCGTTAGCCCATAAAACTCTTAACTACTGACTTTTTTATGTACCGCTCACTTCTTCCAAGACTCGTAATAGCGGCGTTAGCCAAATCCCATTAAAAAGATCGGATACGCATTTGACGTAAGGGGATTTGCGGTAGCCTCGAGTCGTGGAAGAAAAGTGAGCGGTAGACCCTTTCGTAATACCAGCGGCCGTTAAAAAGCAGCGTTAGGACCCCTTAACGCTGCTTTTTAAGGCTAATGCAAAACTCTAAATCTAGGTGTAAGTTTACCAAACATACGGCTAGATTACGAGTTTTGCGTTAGAGGCTATGCGGTGCTGGTGCTAACGAGCAGTTTTCTCTCACCACTCACTTACCTACAGCACTGGTATTACGGGTTTTTACAACCCCGGCGTTAAAAGGCAAGAAGTGAGCATAGAGCAAAATTGTGCTCCTTACCGCACTTAAGCAGCGTAAAACTCAGTAACGCAGCCCCATTGATTCCTAAGGGGAAATAAAATTTATGTTTAGACCTAACACCCTAACAGGATCCCCGAGTTTAAACACCCCTAATCTGCCACCACCTACATCGCCAACACCTACATTATACTTATTAACCCCTAATCTGTCGCTCCGGACACCACCGCCACCTACATTATATGTATTAACCCCTAATCTGCTGCCCCCAACATCGCCGACACCTACATTATATTTATTAACCCCTAATCTCCCGCCCCCAAAGTTGCCGCAACCTACCTACACTTATTAACCCCTAATCTGCCGCCCCCAACGTCGCCGCCACTATAATAAACATATTAACCCCTGAACCGCCGCACTCCCACCTTATAAAATAAAAATAAACCCTAGCCTAAACTAAACTATCAATAGCCCTTAAAAGGGCCTTTTGCGGGGCATTGGCACAAAGAAATCAGCTCTTTTACCTGTAAAATAGAATACAAACAACCCCCCCAACAGTAAAACCCACCACCCACACAACCAACCCCCCAAATAAAATACTATCTAAAAAAACTAAGCTCCCCATTGCCCTGAAAAAGGCATTTGGATGGGCATTGCCCTTAAAAGGGCAGTTAGCTCTTTTGCGGCCCAAACCCTAATCCAAAAAATAAAACCCACCCAATACACCCTTAAAAAAACCTAACACTAACCCCCTGAAGATCGACTTGCTGTTCTGAAGACCGGACATCCATCCTCAAGGAAGTGGCAGAAGTCTTCATCCAACCGAGCCAAAGTCCTCAACGAAGCCGGGAGAAGTCTTCATCCAAGCCGGGTGAAGTGGTCCTCCAGACGGGCAGAAGTCTTCATCCAGACGGCATCTTCTATCTTCATCCATCTGACGCGGATGAGGACTTCCAATCAGCCAATAGAATGCGAGCTCAATCCTATTGGCTGATTGGATCAGCCAATAGGATTGAACTTCAATCCTATTGGCTGATTGGATCAGCCAATAGGATTTTTTCTACCTTAATTCCGATTGGCTGATAGAATTCTATCAGCCAATCAGAATCTAAGGGACACCATCTTGGATGACGTCACTTAAAAGAACTGTCATTCAGTAAGAAGACTTCGTTTGAAGAGGATGCTCCTCATCGGATGTCTTGAAGATGGAGCCGCTCTGCGTCGGATGGATGAAGATAGAAGATGCCGTCTGGATGAAGACTTCTGCCCGTCTGGAGGACGACTTCGCCCGGCTTGAATGAAGACTTCTCCCGGCTTCATTGAGGACTTCGGCCCGGTTGGATGAAGACTTCTGCCGCTTCCTTGAGGATGGATGTCCGGTCTTCATAACAGTAAGTCGATCTTCAGGGGGTTAATATTAGGTTTTTTTAAGGGTGTATTGGGTGGGTTTTATTTTTTAGATTAGGGTTTGGGCCGCAAAAGAGCTAACTGCCCTTTTAAGGGCAATGCCCATCCAAATGCCCTTTTCAGGGCAATGGGGAGCTTAGTTTTTTTAGATAGTATTTTATTTGGGGGGTTGGTTGTGTGGGTGCTGGGTTTTACTGTTGGGGGGGATGTTTGTATTTTATTTTACAGGTAAAAGAGCTGATTCCTTTGGGGCAATGCCCCACAAAAGGCCCTATTGATAGTTTAGTTTAGGCTAGGTTTATTTTTTATTTTGATAGGGCTATTAGATTAGGTGTAATTAGTTTAAATATCTTGTAATTTGTTTATTATTTTCTGTAATTTAGTGGGGGGGGGTTTTGTAGTTTAGCTAATTTAATTTAATGTATTTAATTGTTTTTAATTTAGTTAATTTATTTAATTGTAGGTTTAGGTTAGGTGTTATTGTAACTTAGGTTAGGTTTTATTTTACAGGTACTTTTGTATTTATTTTAGCTAGGTAGTTATTAAATAGTTAATAACTATTTAATAACTATTCTACCTAGTTAAAATAAATACAAACTTGCCTGTAAAATAAAAATAAACCCTAAGCTAGATACAATGTAACTATTAGTAATATTGTAGCTAGCTTAGGGTTTATTTTACAGGTAAGTATTTAGTTTTAAATAGGAATTATTTAGGTAATAATATTAATTTTTATTTAGATTTATGGTAATTATATTTAAGTTAGGGGGTGTTAGGGTTAGACTTAGGTTTAGGGGTTAATACATTTAGTATAGTGGCAGCGACGTTGGGGGCGGCAGATTAGGGGTTAATAAATGTAGGTAGGTGTCGGCGATGTTAGGGGTGGCATTTTATTTAACTAGTGTTTGAGAGGCGGGAGTGCGGCGGTTTAGGGGTTAATATGTTTATTATAGTTGTGGCGATGTCCGGAGTGGCAGATTAGGGGTTAATAGGGGCAGATTAGGGGTTAATAGACCTCGGTTTAGGGGTTAATAGGTAGTTTATGGGTGGTAGTGTACTTTTTAGCACTTTATTTATGAGTTTTATGCTACGGCGTTGTACCATAAAACTCTTAACTACTGACTTTTAAATGCGTTAGGGATCTTGGAGGTAGAGGCTGTACCGCTCACTTTTTGGCCTCCCAGGACAGACTCATAATACCGGCGCTATGGAAGTCCCATAGAAAAAAGACTTTACGAAGTTTACGTAAGTCGTTTTGCGGTAAGGCCAAAGAAGTGTGCGGTGCCCCTAAACCTGCAAGACTCGTAATAGCAGCGGTAGGGAAAAAGCAGCGTTAGGACCTGTTAACACTGCTTTTTCAGCCTAACGCACAACTCGTAATCTAGCCGATAATTAACACTAAAATCACAAAAAATAAAAAACACTAAGAGTACAAAAAAAAATAAACGAAATTAACAAAAATAATAACAATTACACCTAATCTAATAGCCCTATAAAAATAAAAATGGCCCCCAAAATAAAAACACCCCCTAGCCTACAATAAACTACCAATAGCCCTTAAAAGGGCCTTTTGTATGGCATTGCCCTAAAGAAATCAGCTCTTTTACCTGTAAAAAAAAAACCAAAGTGCCCCCAACAGTAAAACCCACGACCCAACCAACCCCCAAAATAACAGCCAATAGGATAAGAACTACTGAAATCCTATTGGCTGATTTGAACAGCCAATAGGCTTTCAATAGGTCTCACCCTTTTGGCTGTATTGAACAGCCAATAGGATTTCAGACGCTCCCATCCTATTGGCTGATTTGAATTTGAAGAATTAAATTAGCCAATAGGAATGCAAGGTACGCCATTTTGAAACGGCTACCTTGCTTTCAACTTCAGTGTACGGCGGCGACCGTATGAAGAGGATGCTCGGCGCAGGATGTCTTCGGCTTCCAGGATGGCTCCACTCCGCGCCGCCAGGATGAAGATAGACTACGCCCCCGGGATGGATGAAGACCTCGCCGCCTGGATGAAGACCTCGCCGCCTGGATGGAGATGGATGTCCTGACTTCAGAAACCGTGAGTGGATCTTCTGGGGTTAGTGTTAGGGGTTTTTTTTGGGTAGGTTTTTTTTTTAAGATTAGGGTTTGGGCTATAAAAATGAGCTAAATGCTCTTTTAAGGGCAATGCAAAAGAGATAAATGTCCTTTTAAGGGCAATGCCCATACAAATGCCCCTTTAGGGGCAATGGGTAGCTTAGGCTTTTTTATAGTTAGTTTTTTTTATTTTGGAGGGTTGGTTGGATGGTGGGTTTTACTGTTGGGGGGACTTTGTATTTTTTTACAGGTGAAAGAGCTGATTTCTTTAGGACAATGCCCTACAAAAGGCCCTTTTAAGGGCTATTGGTAGTTTATTGTAGGCTGGGGGTGTTTTTATTTTGGGGGGGCTTTTTTATTTTTATAGGGCTATTAGATTAGTTGTAATTGTTTTTATTTTTGATAATTTCGTTTATTTTTTGTAATTTTTTGTGATTTTAGTGTTAATTCTTTTTGGTAAACTTAGATTTTTTAAATTTTTCGTAGGATTTGTTTTTTTTAGTTGTAATTTAGATTTTTTTAAATTTTTTCTTAGTGTTAGGTTTTTTTTAAATATGTAATTTAGATATTTTAATTGGTAGTATTTTTATTTATTAGATTAGTTATGTTAGGTTAATTTAAAGTTTAATATTAGGTTTATATTTATTTCACAGGTACATTTTTATTTATTTAAATAGAGTTATATTGTAAATTTAATTTAAAGTTAGTGGGGTGTTAGGTTTAGGGGTTAATAGTCTAAATTAGTGTTTTGCTATGTTGGGGGCGGCGGTTTAGGGTATAATAGGTTTATTTAGTGGTGGAGATGTGGGAGGCCAGAGGTTTAGGGCTTAATAACTTTATTATAGTGGCGGCGATGTCGGGAGCCGCGGATTAGGGGCTAATAACTTTATTTAGGTGTCGGCGATGTCGGTGGAGGCAGATATGTGGTGTTTAGACTTGGGATTTATGTTAGGTTTAAACGTAACTTTTTAGGGGGAGAAGAAAAAAGGACTGCAGCTGTTTGCTTGACCTCCGGAGCTGAGCCCCGACCCTCCGGAGTGTCGTATATCTTTTTATTAGATCTCTCAGTAGTCCTCGTGGCTATTGTAGCAGATAGCAGATGCCTTCAAATACATGTGCCACCACCCAAATGCGCACTGGCTTGACGGGTCTTCTCTTGCTCAGATCTCCTTGATAGGAACTTTTGTTATGCAGCCGAGGCAAGTGAAATCTCCGGAGCGGAGCCCCGACCCTCTGGAGAACTGTGTGGGAGTTGAGAGAGTCCCTGCGTGTCCGGATGAGTGCGTAGGGTAGCAGCAGCTACCAGCTTCTGTTCTGCTTCAGGAATGCACTTAAGCAAGAAGGGACCATTTCACAGCAGCACATCTGAGGATCTCTCACGGCACAGTGGTTGAAAATCACTGCTCTATACATTACTTTCAACTTGTAAAATGAGAGTAAAAATAAAAGCACTTTTGATTTAACTTGAGTGGTGTTAGCACATAAAAGCGCTAATATTTTTGTGCTCCCCTTGTATTCTAGACCAGAATGTGAAAACCCTATATGTGTGTTCAAACCTCTTACGTCCGCCTGTAAAAGAACCCTTTGTACTCTGCAATACCAGTTTGTGATACTAATCTTTTTAATAATTGCTCATCTATTTAATATTTATTGCTTATGGATGTCCAGTACTAATTATACACCCTATGCACTGCAATTAAATCGTAATTTCTTAAACATAACTAGCATTATAAAACAATATTATGTATTCACTTGACTGCTGAAAGAGGGAAAACAACTGAAATAAATTATTATACATATATGCTAAACTTTTAAATTATAAGCCACTTACATGTATTTTGAATATTTTGCAAACTCACTAAATACTCTATGGGGACGATTTATCAAGCTGAGGCGGAGCTCACCTCTGGCGGGCTGAATTTCCCTTGCGGAATTCAGCATTGCACACGAGCGCTATTTTATGCTCAAATGCAATCCCGCCCATGCACAGCCAATCACACGCAGGCAGGAGCTGTAAATCTCCCGGTCAAACAATACTGGGGAGATTGAAATTCGCCACTTTAGAGTAGGCGAAAGGTTAGGAAAGCATGATGACCGCTGCTTGTTAAATACGGCGTGCAGGTTCTCTTGTGAGAACCTGCAGTCGTATGGGGTTGAAAGGCTTGTGAAGCCTTTGATAAATCGACCCTTAAGTCTTATATGTGTTGCACACTGATGTTATCAGAATACTAGACAGCAAGTGAGGTGGGTTACAGAGAGATAAAGATCCATTGTTATATTTTATCTATACTGCATAAAAAGAGATCTAGAATAAACTTTATTTATTAACTTATGGCAGACCTAAAAAAAATTCTGCTACTCTAGCCATTTGTCCCTTAACATTTTCTTTTGGCGCTAAAATATTGTTTTATTTTATATTATTTGCATCTATATATAATCTTCAGCTTAGTTTCCTACATTTTATGTGCAATAAATTTGACAACTAGTAAGGCTAATCAAAGTCTGTGCTAGAGACCATGGCCCCTAGTTATCAAGCCGTCAACCTCAAATACGCTGGAACTCCGCAGCGTATTTGTGGCGAGGCTGATTCGCCTTAGTTATTAAGTCCTGCTGCCCGGCAAAAGTAGAATTTTGTGACGTAAGCTTCGATCCTCCAGATGTTCTGCACACAAGTTCGGCACAATCTGACTACTTTTGCTAGTTATCAAATGACTATCAGGTATGCTCGGCACTTTTCCGGCCCAGCGTACCTGGTTTTCAATCCGCCGCCTCCCCATAGGAATCAATGGGAGTCTGACCATAGCGAAAGTTCATGTTCACTGCTGCCCGATATCCCATTGATTCCTATGGGAGATGTCTGCACCTAACACCCTAACATGTACCCCGAGTCTAAACACCCCTAATCTGCCCCCCCTACACTGCCGCAACTAAATACATGTATTACCCCCTAAACCGCCGCTCCCGGAGCCCACCGCCACTCTAATAAACTGATTAACCCCTAAACTGCCGTTCCTAGACCCCCCGCAACTATAATAAATGTATTAACCCCTAAACCGCCGCTCCTGGAGCCCACCGCCACCTACATTATACCTAGTAACCCCTATCCTGCCCCCCCTTTACTGCGGCCACCTATAATAAATTTATTAACCCCTATCCTGCCGATCCCAGACCCCGCCGCAACTAAATAAATTGTTTAACCCCTAAACCGCCGCTCCCGGACCCCACCGCCACCTATATTAAACTTATTAACCCCTAATCTGCCCCCCTTACATCGTCGCCACCTATAATAAATTTATTAACCCCTATCCTGCCCCCCCCTACACCGTCGCCACTACAATAAAATTATTAACCCCTAAACCTAAGTCTAACCCTAACACCCACCTAACTTAAATATTAATTAAATACATCTAAATAAATATTATTCTTATTAACTAAATTAATCCTATTTAAAACTAAATACCTATAAAATAAACCCTAATATAGCTACAATATAACTAATAATTATATTGTAGCTATTTTAGGATTTATTTTTATTTTACAGGCAAATTTCAATTTATTTTAACTAGGTACAATAGCTATTAAATAGTTATTAACTATTTAATAGCTACCTAGTTAAAATAAAGACAAATTTACCTGTAAAATAAATCCTAACCTAAGTTACAATTACACTTAACACTACACTATCATTAAATAAATTATTCCTATTTAAACTAAATACTTACCTGTAAAATAAACCCTAAGATAGCTACAATGTAATTAATAATTACATTGCAGCTATTTTAGGATTTATATTTATTTTACAGGTAACTTTGTATTTATTTTAGCTAGTTAGAATAGTTATTAAATAGTTATTAACTTTTTTATAACTACCTAGCTAAAAGAAATAAAAAATTACCTGTAAAATAAATCCTAACCTAAGTTACAATTAAACCTAACACTACACTATCATTAAATTAATTAAATAAATTAGCTACAAATAACTACAATTAAATACAATTAAATAAACAAACTAAAGTACAAAAATAAAAAATAAACTGTTACAAAAAATAAAGTTACAAACATTTAAAAAATATTACAACAATTTTAAGCTACTTACACCTAATCTAAGCCCCCTAATAAAATAACAAAGCCCCCCCAAAATAAAAAAATGCCCGACCCTATTCTAAATTACGAAAGTTAACAGCTCTATTACCTTACCAGCCCTTAAAAGGGCCTTTTGTGGGGCATGCCCCAAAGTATTCAGCTCTTTTGCCTGTATAAAAAAATACAACCACCCAACATTAAAACCCACCACCCACATACCCCTACTCTAACCCAAACCCCCCTTAAATAAACCTAACACTACCCTCCTGAAGATCATCCTACCTTTAGCCATCTTCAGCCAGCCGACCACCGATGGAACAGAAGAGGACATCCGCAGCGGCCAAAGTCATCATCCAAGGGGCGCTTAAGAAGTCTTCCATCCGATTGAAGTCATCATCCAAGGGGCGCTGAAGAAGTCTTCCATCCGATTGAAGTCATCATCCAAAGGGCGCTGAAGAAGTCTTCCATGCGATTGAAGTCATCATCCAGGCGGCGTCTTCAATCTTCATCCATCCGGAGCGGAGCGGAGCCATCTTCAGACGAGCCGACGCGGAGCCATCTTCTTCCACCGACGACTTCCCGACGAATGACGGTTCCTTTAAGTGACGTCATCCAAGATGGCGTCCCTTGAATTCCGATTGGCTGATAGGATTTAAGGTAGGAAAAATCTGATTGGCTGATTGGATCAGCCAATCGAATTGAACTTCAATCTGATTGGCTGATTCAATCAGCCAATCAGATTTTTCCTACCTTGATTCCGATTGGCTGATAGAATCCTATCAGCCAATCGGAATTCGAGGGAAGCCATCTTGGATGACGTCACTTAAAGGAACCGTCATTCGTCGGGAAGTCGTCGGTGGAAGAAGATGGCTCCGCGTCGGCTCGTCTGAAGATGGTTCCGCTCCGCTCCGGATGGATGAAGATTGAAGACGCCGCCTGGATGATGACTTCAATCGGATGGAAGACTTCTTCAGCGCCCCTTGGATGATGACTTCAATCGGATGGAAGACTTCTTCAGCGCCCCTTGGATGATAACTTCAATCGGATGGAAGACTTCTTCAGCGCCCCTTGAATAAGGATTTTGGCCGCTGCGGATGTCCTCTTCTGTTCCATCGGTGGTCGGCTGGCTGAAGATGGCTAAAGGTACGATGATCTTCAGGGGGTAGTGTTAGGTTTATTTAAGGGAGGTTTGGGTTAGAGTAGGGGTTTGTGGGTGGTGGGTTTTAATGTTGGGGGGGGTTGTATTTCTTTTTTACAGGCAAAAGAGCTGAATACTTTGGGGCATGCCCCGCAAAAGGCCCTTTTAAGGGCTGGTAAGGTAATAGAGCTGTTAACTTTCGTAATTTAGAATAGGGTAGGGCATTTTTTTATTTTGGGGGGCTTTGTTATTCTATTAGGGGGCTTAGATTAGGTGTAAGTAGCTTAAAATTGTTGTAATATTTTTTAAATGTTTGTAACTTTTTATTTTTTATTTTTTGTAACTTAGTTTTTTTTATTTTTTGTACTTTAGTTAGTTTATTTAATTGTATTTAATTGTAGTTATTTGTAGCTAATTTATTTAATTAATTTAATGATAGTGTAGTGTTAGGTTTAATTGTAACTTAGGTTAGGATTTATTTTACAGGTTATTTTGTATTTCTTTTAGCTAGGTAGTTATTAAATAGTTAATAACTATTTAATAACTATTCTAACTAGCTAAAATAAATACAAAGTTACCTGTAAAATAAATATAAATCCTAAAATAGCTACAATGTAATTATGAATTACATTGTAGCTATCTTAGGGTTTATTTTACAGGTAAGTATTTAGTTTTAATAGGAATAATTTATTTAATGATAGTGTAGTGTTAGGTGTAATTGTAACTTAGGTTAGGATTTATTTTACAGGTAAATTTGTCTTTATTTTAACTAGGTAGCTATTAAATAGTTAATAACTATTTAATAGCTATTGTATCGAGTTAAAATAAATTGAAATTTGCCTGTAAAATAAAAATAAATCCTAAAATAGCTACAATATAATTATTAGTTATATTGTAGCCATATTAGGGTTTATTTTAAAGGTAAGTATTTAGTTTTAAATAGGATTAATTTAGTTAATAAGAGTTATAATATTTATATGTATTTAATTAATATTTAAGTTAGGGGGGTGTTAGGGTTAGGGTTAGACTTAAGTTTAGGGGTTAATAATTTTATTTTAGTGGCGGCGGTGTAGGGGGGGCAGGATAGGGGTTAATAAATTTATTATAGGTGGAGACGGTGTAGGGGGGGCAGATTAGGGGTTAATAAGTTTAATATAGGTGGCGGCGGGGTCCGGGAGAGGCGGTTTAGGGGTTAAACAATTTATTTAGTTGTGACGGGGTCCAGGATCGGCAGGATAGGGGTTAAAAAATTTATAATAGGTGGCGGCGGTATAGGGGGGGCAGGATAGGGGTTACTAGGTATAATGTAGGTGGCGGTGGGCTCCGGGAGCGGCGGTTTAGGGGTTAAACAATTTATTTAGTTGCAGCGGGGTCCAGGATTGGCAGGATAGGGGTTAAAAAATGTATTATAGGTGGCGGCGGTATAGGGGGGGCAGGATAGGGGTTACTAGGTATAATGTAGGTGGCGGTGTGCTCCGGGAGCGGCGGTTTAAGGGTTAATACATTTATTATAGTTGCAGCAGGGTGTAGGAGCGGCGGTTTAGGGGATAATAAATTTATTTAGTTGCGAGGGGCTCCGGGGGCGCTGGTATAGGGGGTAGAACAGTGTAGTTTAGTGTGAGTGCTTAGTGACAGGGGTATCAATAAAGCTGTAGAAAAGCCGAAGAGCAGCGAGATCGGATGAGTGATAACTATCACAGTCCACTGCTCATTGCCCGTACTTGGTGCGCAGCTTTTTGACAGCTTTTTTGATAACTTTGGCGAGATTATTCAGGTCCGCGGCGGCGATGGTAGGCGAGCTTAGGCGGGCGAAGGCAGGTAAGTATACACGTTGATAGCTAGGCCTCTATATGGCATTTTTAATCCTGCATTTTGCAGAATTGTCACAGTCTAGGAGCTCTTCAATAACTGTCCCTGCTACAGCTCCCTCTGTCTTATAAGTATTCAAGTTTTCAAAGCATCACTATCATTCTTACTCCCTGCACTACTTATGTCACTCCAACCCATGTGCATACCCCTTAATATTTCTCAGTTGCTTTTTGGGACTGGGGGATGAGGGGAATGAAGGAGGGGCAGTTTCGGAAATAAAAATATTTTAACTGATGGGAAGAAGGGACTGTGAGCAGATCTCTCAACCAGTGTCAATTCCACAATATCATATCCATTATACTATAATATACTTTATTTATAAAGCTCCAACATATTCCACAGCGCTGCCTATGGGTACAATTTATAAAAGTAAAACAATGATACAATATTTGTAAGAGACAAGAAAATATTTGACATACAAATAAAGGAGGAATTTAGGGCCCTGTTCCTGTGGGAATTTACAATCTAGAAGGGTAGGAGGGTGACAAACAGGAGGTGAGGACTGCAAGGGTGAGAATGATGTTAATACAGATTTGGATGAGAATTATTTGGTAGGTGGAATTCATTTGTTACTCAGTTGGGTGATAGGTTTTCCTGAACAAAAATGTCTTTATGGAACGTTTAAAAGAAAACAGATCAGGGGAAAGTCTGACAGTACGAGGAAGTGCGTTCCAGTGCCTTAGTGCTGCATGAGAGAAATCCTGCAGTCTAGCATGGTAAGAGGTGTTGACAGAAGATGCAAGGAGCAGGTCATTTAGATCTGAGTGTCATCAGCATATAAGTGATATTTGAAGCCATAGCTGTTGATAAGTTTACCCAGTGAAGAACTATAAATAGAGAAGAGTAGAGAACCCAGGACATAGCCTTGAGGTACTCAGACTAACAGACATTGAAGAGGAGGAGTCGTCAGCAAATGAGACCGAAAATGACATGTTAGAAAAAGAATGGTGGATCCAAGAGAGAGCAGTGTCACAAAGATCAAGAGGCCAGAGTGTTGGGGACAGAAGCCAGATTGGAAGACATGAAGTGGGTTAGGGGACTGTAAACTATTCTTTTCAAGAGTATTTATGTTAGTGGAAGCAGTGATATGGGGCGGTAGTTTGCAGGAGAACTAGGATCACAAGAAGGTTTTTTGAGTATTGGTGTGACCTTTGCACGATTGAAAGAAGATGGAAATGAATTGGTAGAAAGGGATAGGTTAGATATAAAGTGATAGGGTCGAGCGGGCAGCTAGTGAGGTGTGAGGAAGACAGTAAGGAACAAACTTCATACTCAGTGGATGAGATGCAGAGAGTGGCAGTGGGGGAGTGGAGATGGAAGATTGCAGACTTGAGTCAGGATGTTGCTTTGGATAACATGCGCTTTGTTTAAAAAGTAGTCTACCAGGTCTTGAGCACTAAAGATAGACCAAGGGAGTGGTGCAGGTGGGTGAAGGAGAGAGTGGAAAGTAGAGAAGCGTTGTCTAGGGTTGGAGGAAGAGAAGATATAGGAGAAGTAGGTTTGCTTGGGTCTGTGAAGAGCAGATGTGTATGAACGAAGAATGAACTTATAGTGGATGAAATCAGGTTCATATTGATATCTTCTCCAAGTATGCTGAGCAGTGTGGGAGCATTTTTGCAATTAGCAAATTTGCTGAAAGTGCAAGGGCAGTAACTGAGCGGGGTTTTGCGCAATTTGGGAGTTTCCCATGTCAGACCACCACCTGCTCACCTATAAACTCACTTTTCCATCTCTCTCCGGCACCTGTAGAAATCTGCACGCTGTGGATCCTCTCAAATTTTCCAAATTTATTTAACATCTCCTCCCTCACACTTCCACTATAAACTGACCTGATCTTGCTACAGCCCACTGTAACAATACTCTCTCATCTGAACTAGACACTTTTTCAACTCCCCAATTGCGCAAAACCCCGCTCAGTTACTGACCTGGCACTTTCAGCAAATTTACTAATTGCAAAAATGCTCCCACACTGCTCAGCATATTTGGAGGAAATATCAATATGAACCTGATTTCATCCACTATAAGTTCATTCTTCATTCATACACATCTGCTCTTCACATACCCAAGCAAACCTACTTCTCCTATATATTCTCTTTCCTCCAACCCTAGACAACTCTTCTCTACTTTCCACTCTCTCCTCCACCCACCTGCACCACTTCCTTGGTCTATCTTTAGTGCTCAAGACCTGGTAGACTACTTTTTAAACAAAACGCATATTATCCAAAGCAACATCCTGACTCAAGCCTGCAATCCATCTCCACCCCAGTCACCCCACCACCCCCCACCATTCTCTGCATCTTCTCCCCATCCACTGAGTATGAAGTTTGTTCCTTACTGTTTTCCTCACACCTCACTAGCTCTCTTGAAAAAAATAGTTTCCAACCCCCTAACCCACTTCATGTCTTCCAGCTCCTTGCTTGACTCCCTACAATCTGGCTTCTGTCCCCAACACTATGGTCTCTTGATCTTTGTGACACTGCTCTCTGTTGGATCCACCATTCTTTTTCTAGCATGTCCTTTTCTGTCTCATTTGCTGGCGACTCCTCCTCTTCAATGTCTGTCAGTCGGAGTACCTCAAGGCTCTGTCCTGGGTTCTCTACTCTTCTCTATTTATAGTTCTTCACTGGGTAAACTTATCAACAGCTATGGCTTCAAATATCACTTCTATGCTGATGACACTCAGATCTAAATGACCTGCTCCTTGCATCTTCTGTCATCACCTCTTACCAAGCTAGACTGCAGGATTTCTCTCATGCAGCACTAAGGCACTGGAACACAGTTCCTCATACTGTCAGACTTTCCCCTGATCTGTTTTCTTTTAAACGTTCCATAAAGACATTTTTG
The DNA here is from genome assembly GCF_027579735.1 of Bombina bombina. Lineage (NCBI taxonomy): Eukaryota > Metazoa > Chordata > Amphibia > Anura > Bombinatoridae > Bombina > Bombina bombina. The sequence goes on along the minus strand of NC_069502.1, from coordinate 175,591,406 downwards.
TTCAGGAAAACCTATCACTCAACTGAATAACAAATGAATTCCACCTACCAAATAATTCCCCTCATCAACATCATTCTCACCCTTGCAGTCCTCACCTCCTGTTTGTCACCCTCATACCCTTCTAGATTTTAAATTCCCTCAGGAACAAGGCCCTAAATTCCTCCTGTATTTGTATGTCAAATTTTGTCTTGTCTCTTAAAAATATTGTATCATTGTTTTACTTTTATAAATTGTACCCATAGGCTTTATAAATAAAGTATATTAATAATAATGGATATGATACCTACCATCCATCCAGGATATTGTGGGATTGTCACTGGTTGAGAGATCTGCTCACAGTCCCTTCTTCCAATCAGTTAAAATATTTTGATTTCCAAAACGGCCCCTCCTTCATTCCCCTCATCCCCCAGTCCCAAAAAGCAACTGAGAAATATTAGGGGGTATGCACATGGGTTGGAGTGACATAAGTAGTGCAGGGAGTAAGAATGATAGTGATGCTTTGAACACTTGAATACTTATAAGACAGAGGGAGCTGTAGCAGGGACCATTATTGAAGAGCTCCTAGACTGTGACAATCATGCAAAATACATGATTACTGGGATCTGAAGTTACTGGAGTGCCACCAAATATTTACTTTCCACGTTCCTTAAAAAGGCCATATGGTCTCTAGCGCAGCCTTTGATTAGCCTTACTAGTCAGCAAGTTTATTGCACATAAAATGTATGAAACTAAGCTGAAGATTATATATATATATATATGCAAATAATATAAAATAAAACAATATTTTAGAGCCAAAAGAAAATTTTAAGGGACAAATGGCTAGACTAGAAGAATGTTTTTAGGTCTGCCATAAGATAACAAATAAAGTTTATCCTAGATCTCTTTTTATGCACTATAGATAAAATATAACAATGGATCTTTATCTCTCTGTAACCCACCTCACTTGCTGTCTAGTATTCTGATAACATCAGTGTGCAACACATATAAGACTTTAGGGTCGATTTATCAAAGGCTTTGACCCCATACGACTGCAGGTTTTCACAAGAGAACCTGCACGCCGTATTTAACAAGCAGCAGTAATCATCCTTTCCTAACCTTTCACCACCTCTAAAGTGGCGAATTTCAATCTCCCCGGTATAGTCCGACTGGGGACATTGACAGCTCCTACCTGCGCATGATTGGCTGTGCGCCAGCAGGGGGCAGGATTGCACGTGAGCATAAAATAGCGCTCGTGTGCAATGCTGAATTCTGCAAGGGGAATTCAGCCCGCCAGAGGTGAGCTGCGGCAGACAGGGACGCTTATGTGCACCCAGGGCCGGCTCAAGACATTGTGCTGCCTGGGTCCGAGATTACAATGACGCCCCCCCAATAATAACATTATTGATTAACATATCAACCTACTAGCCTGGCCACTGACATTACTAAACTTGTCCTAAATACCTGAATTTAGGGGGTTGATTCTGTGTCTTTGTGCATTCCTGCACAGGCACAGAGACAGAAGACAGGGGTCTGACAGTGACTGACTCAGTCAATAAAGTGCTGCCCCTTGTCAAGTGCTGCCTGGGTCCCTTGGACCCATTTGGTCCCATGGTTGAGCCGGCCCTGTGTGTGCCCCTGTCCACCTCACCTTGATAAATCGCCGCATAGAGTATTTAGTGAGTTTGCAAAATATTCAAAATACATGTAAGTGGCTTATAATTTAAAAGTTTAGCATATATGTATAATAATTTATTTCAGTTGTTTTCCCTCTTTCAGCAGTCAAGTGAATACATAATATTGTTTTATAATGCTAGTAGTTATGTTTACGATCTAATTGCAGGGCATAGGGTGTATAATTAGTACTGGACATCCATAGGCAATAAATATTAAATATTAAATTATTAAAAAGATTAGTATCACAAACTGGTATTGCAGAGTACAAAGGGTTCTTTTACAGGCTGACGTAAGAGGTTTGAACACACATTAAGGTATTCACATTCTGGTCTAGAATACAAGTGGAGCGCAAAAATATTAGCGCTTTTATGTGCTAACTCCACTGAAGTTAAATCAAAAGTGTTTTTATTTTTACTCTCATTTTATAAGTTGAAAGTAACGTATAGAGCAAAGTCTAGGGTGCACTAACATCTGGATGTCAGATAGTGCAGGTGTGATAAATCCCTCATCTAATAAACTTCTATTCCATTGATTGAAAATAAATACATATGATACCCTGATTACGTTATATTCGCAATTATTCTTGCTCAGAATAATTATATATTTACACTATATACATATAGTGGTATAAATAAACACAGAGGTATGAAAGACAATATTGTTTAGAACAAAAAAAGGAATTTAGGGACATGTAAATATATTTCGCAAAAGATTTCTGACATAACACATATATATATATATATATATACACACACACACACAAGTATGTGCAAATAAGTACACATTCTATAATTAATAGTCATTTAAAAAAAAGAAAAAATCATGAGATAGGCATACCATGACTTCTAGAATTACAAATACACATTAATTTATGTGAAAATATCATATATCAGATTTTTTTGTATAACAAATAAATAAATAACTTTCTATGAGATATTATTGTTTATTCAGGTATAAATCTAGCTATTTCTTGGACATTAACAGATGAAAAATAAAAGATTAGCTTTAGAGAAATGTGTGTGTTCATGGACAGTAATGAAATGGTATAAATAAAGTTGGAAAAAAACAGAATATCCACAACATCAACGACTCTTATTTATCAACAGTCCGATGCTCATCGTGCCGTACTTGACGCACCTGTTTTTTGACAGACTTTTTAATAAATAAGGCCGTTGTATGTAGATTTGCGGCATAGATGTCTGACGAGTGTATAGACTCCAGTGAATGCGTAAAAATTGAGCAATAATAAATCGGCCCTATTGTTTCTCTCCCCTGACCTAGGGGTATGGCTAAAGTGGAGACACAAGTGTCAGAAAAATATAGCCAGGTTTTCGGTAATTGCTAAAAGCTTGAAAGTGTTAGAACCAAACAGGTCGTAAAAGGTTGTAAGTTTGTTACAGACAGACTGAGCTTTCCAGAGCGCACAAAAAAAGAAAGAGGATAAGCACTGTGGGTTAATGGATATGTGATTGTTAGAATTGCGTGGCCTAAAGGTTTTTACTGTAGGAAATTGAGTGTGAAAGTTTGGCCATTGTTACGGGGCCAGGGTTAGGAGAGATGTAACCAGCAGCAAGAAGTAGAAGTGTGAGTGAGAGAAGGTGAGAGTGAGACTTCTAATGAGACATAGTATTTCATGAGAGGACGCCATTGAGGACGAGAGAAGGGAGAGTGAGATATGGATGTTGTGGGGGTTATTGTTGTTATTATTATAGTGACATTCACTGAGTTTTAGGAGAAGAGCAGATAGAAAGACATGGAGAGCATAGTGCAGGTGTATAATTAATGAGGACTACCTGTTAATGGGTTGCTATAAGATGGAGATTGGAGTTTATTCCTCCAGTTTCTCACTCCAGTTGTTAATTCTGCTTGCCACTTGTAAGCAGGGCCCAAGAAAGCCAAGACTCAGAGAGCCAGGGTTGTGGTTTTTATAGCAGTGGAGGCTGGCTACTAATGAATTAATGTTATTCACCTGGCTACAGGCAGTCTGGCTACACAGGAGTTTCACCCTTGCAAATTAGATTGTATGGGAAGAAGCAAATGATAGGACATACAGGCTGTAGTTGCACAGCTAAACAGATTACATCAGATTACAAAATAGTCATAAAATCAAACATTACCAGGAATAAAACTGTTTACAGGACAAGGAAATGCAATTTAGAAAGTGGTGAAAAGAGGTGAATTTTCACACCGGAAATAAAAAATATTTACAGGACAAGGAAATACAATTTAGATAGTGGTGAAAAAAGTTGAATTTTCATAACTGTAGAGAGATGAGATGAGATAGAGTTAGAATAATGGCTGTGTTCATACTTCATGTTGTTAGCAGGGCATTCTGGATGAGAGCAGTGTGGATGTAACTCCAGCTGTTAACTCACATTTCCCAACTATCCTTCATCTTGTGGGATTGTTTTAGGGTGGAAGGTATGGTCAGCTGACCATTCACTGCCCATCACCATACCAGGCTAACCAAACCCCGTCCAGATATGCCAATGAACCACCCAGACACGTCCACAGTCTGCCTGTAGCAACGCCTTCCTTTAATAACTCTGCCCCTCTCATGTGCAGCCGCACTCACAAAATATGATAGGCCATAGCCCACAAACTTTTAACCTCCCTCATTGTGGAAATCATCTGACAGATATTGGGAGCTATGAGGTATGAGTGTGCAATGGGACTATGGCAAACTTTCTTCTAGATTCCCAGCAAATAGCACATGAGACCTTTATAATGTATTTTGTCTCATAAAGGCATGTGTCACTAGGGTTGCCAGGTGTCCGGTATTTGACTGGACAGTCTAGTATTTTAGTTTGCTGTCTGGTAATATTTTGAAAAAAAATGGACCCTTAATTGTCATTTTTTTTTTCTTAAGCCCTTAACTTTCAATATGGTTCCATCCCTTCTGGCCATGCACTGCATATGTGACCCACTGACTCACTACCAGTACCTTGGTCCCACTCATTGGTTGAGCCACCTGTCTGTGAGTGTAAGTGGTAAGGCAGGGTTGGTGACAGAGTAGCAGTGCAGTCTGTGACACACACATCACAAGATCATGCATCTGAACATGATATCAGTTGGAGACGGTAGACCTGCGCGTTGCACATGCTGTGTCTGTATTCAGACAGCAAGTAAAAATAATTTTGTCAGTGGCTGAGTGAGTTTAACAAGCAAGCTGCTGTGGACTGCACATTAGTACATTAGTAACTTGCCATCTAGCCCATGTGTGCAGTGTCCTGTTGCCGGAGTAACTGGGCAATATCATTATTAGAGGGAAGTTTGGTTAATTTGCAAAGAATCTGATGCGTTGCCCCGCCTCTTGCGTCCATCCAAAATGAAGTGTGAAATATAAAGACCTGTAATATGCTAATAAGCAGCTTAATATGGAAATGCTTCTTAATACAAGGTAAAGCCCTGAGTCACACTCAGGCATTTTCCCCTATTGGTCCCAAGTGGTAAAAAGAGACAGTCACTTAAAGCTTCTAATTTAAAGATACGGCAGCACATTTTTTTGGGATGGCCACTGTCAAATAAAGGTAACACTGTCAGAAAGCAGTGAAACAACAAACGTAACAATGCTACCCACAAACACCAGCACCACTATATATATATAAAGGTAGGTGCTAGTTACAGGGGTGAGGAACAGGTAGGTAATATTTATTTTTACTAACAAATGCTACTGCCACAAATCATTATTTTAACGATTTTTAAAACTAACCCATCCTGTTTCCTTTAATGATGCTTTAAGTTTTCAGAGACAGTCTCGTGCAATAATAATGGTTTCATTTGTGACACTATTTTATTACTACATAATTACTCATTGGTAGCTATGTGTTTAATCCGTCAAGGGCATCACAAATAGCTAAAGGTTGGCTTGCACACCCCATTACATTGCAGCTCATCAACAGCACATCACTAGTGACGTACAGATAACTGTGTATACTGGTTCTGATTGGTTGTGCCTTTCTTTACTTATAATACAAATACTTTTACATAGTTACCAACCACTATTCATGCAATGATAAAATACTGTAATATTATATTGCTATGCCCTTTATATTTTATGTCAAGGCTAACCATAACTTTTAGATTTGAAACTGGGACCACCTGGCGCGGTTCCAGTGGAGGTGTGGTCGGGGGCATGGTCAAGGGGGGCATGGTCAAGGAGACGTGGCGATTGCTGAACAAACTAATTTTCCAGTTAGAGATAAATGCATCCCAACTTGTTATACAAAATAAACACAATGCATGTGCAAATGGATAAATCTTTTCAAATACACATGTGGAAAAATACGATCCCTTTAAGACATAAAATGAAAACAGGGAGGCAAACTAAAATAATGTGACTTAATGGGCTGCAGTGCTAATACCCACAATAACAGACAGTATATCATTTTTCACTCTATGAGTAAAGTGGACGTTTATTTCACACGTAGATATCTTAGAGTGTAGAACTTCAAAACTTTGAGCCACACTGCACAAGTTACTGAACTAGAGTGATAACTGTCGTCTGTATTTCAGTTACCACCCCCACCCCTCTTACTAAAAGTAGTAACGCATTTACAGATGCACGGGTACAATTAACCCCTTAAGGACACAGCTTCAGTTTGCTCATTTGTTTCATGACGGAATAATTCCATCATTGGTCCTTAAAGGGACACTGAACCCAAATTTTTTCTTTCGTGATTCAGATAGAACATGCAATTTTAAGCAACTTTCTAATTTACTCCTAATATCAATTTTTCTTAATTCTATTGCTATCTTTATTTGAAAAAGAAGGCATCTAAGATTTTTTCTTGGTTCAGACCTCTGGACAGCACTTTTTATTGGTGGATGAATTTATCCACCAATCAGCAAAGACAACCCAGGTTGTTCACCAAAAATGGGCCGGCATCTAAACTTACATTCTTGCATTTCAAATAAAGATACCAAGAGAATAAAGAAAATTTCATAATAGGAGTAAATTAGAAAGTTGCTTAAAATTTCATGCTCTATCTGAATCACAAAAGAAAAAAATTGGGTTCAGTGTCCCTTTAAGGGGTTAAAGGAGCTACGCAATCAACACAATAGGGAGCAGTTTGATATACCATAGGGACCATGGGAAGTTAAGTGTGGCCAAAGCAAACTACTTTTCCAGCGGCACGGTCAAGACGGGTGGGCAAGCGTAGACACCACAGTTACAGTACATTACTAGTAACATTTGTAACCTCAGCAAGGTATCCTTACTAGCAAGTCTTGCAGCACAGCCACATCAGAGGTAGACAGGAGACAGCATGGACACACAAAGCCGATCACTGGCACAGACTGCGCACAGTTAGAATAATAATTAAAAAAAAAAACAGCTTTTGCATTGCCGGTATTTTACTCATTCTGGCACCGGCTCGGTTGCAACCCTACGGCCGGGACAGAATGAACAATCGGGTGGGACACTGGGACAGCGCCTCCAAACAGGGACAATCCTGGTCAAACTGGGACTTCTGGTAAGCCTAATTATGTCCCTCTGTGTTAGGTGTAGCCTGTCCTTATATTTTATTATTATCCCTTGTATACATTATCACTGTGTATTAAGTGCAGCCTCTCCTTATAATATATTATTATCCCCTGTAAACATTATGTCCCTCTGTATTAGTTGCAGCCTCTCTTTTTTATTTATATTAAAAAAAAACTCTGCTGGCTGTCTATTAGTATTTTTTTGAAGGACAGCTGGCAAGCCTGTAAGTCACTGCTAGAAGACAGATAAATAGGCCTCACTGCTACAAGACAGATAAGCAGGCCTCACTGCAAGAAGACAGATAAGCAGGCCTCACTGCAAGAAGACAGATAAGCAGGCCTCACTGCAAGAAGACAGATAAGCAGGCCTCACTGCTAGAAGACAGATAAGCAGGCCTCACTGCTAGAAGACAGATAAACAGGCCTCACTGCTAGAAGACAGATAAGCAGGCCTCACTGCTAGAAGACAGATAAGCAGGCCTCACTGCTAGAAGACAGATAAGCAGGCCTCACTGCTAGAAGACAGATAAACAGGCCTCACTGCTAGAAGACATATAATCAGGCCTCACTGCTAGAAGACAGATAAACAGGCCTCACTGCTAGAAGACATATAATCAGGCCTCACTGCTAGAAGACAGATAAGCAGGCCTCACTGCTAGAAGACAGACAAGCAGGCCCCACTGCTAGAAGACAGATAAACAGGCCTCACTAGGGTTGCCACCTCAGCCATGTTTTCCCGGACACTTATGAGTTACACATGCTGCAGAGTGTACAGGGAGGAACATATATTGTGTTTCTGGACTGCACTATTTATATTCCTCCCTGCACATCCTGCAGCATGTGTAACTTATAAGTGTTCTGTATTTTAAGGGATGGGTGGCAACCCTAGGCCTCACTGCTAGAAGACAGATAAACAGGCCTCACTGCTAGAAGACAGATAAGCAGGCCTCACTGCAAGAAGACAGATAAGCAGGCCTCACTTCTAGAAGACAGATAAGCAGGCCTCACTGCAAGAAGACAGATAAGCAGGCCTCACTTCTAGAAGACAGATAAGCAGGCCTCATTGCTAGAAAATGGACAAGCAGGCATTACTATTAGATGATGGAAAAGCAGGCCTCACTACTAGAAGATGGACAAGCATGCCCTACTGCTAGAAGATGGACAAGAAGGCCTCACTGCTAGAAGACTGATAAACAGGCCTAACTGCAAGAAAACAGATAAGCAGGCCTCACCACTAGAAAATGGACAAGCAGGCCTCACTGTTAGATGATGGATAAGCAGGCCTCATCACTAGAAGATGGACAAGCATGACCCACTGCTAGAAGATGGACAAGCATGGCCCACTGCTAGAAGACGGACAAGAAGTGCTCACTGCTAGAAGACTGATAAACAGGCCTAACTGCAAGAACACAGATAAGCAGGCCTCACTGCTACATACCTCCCAACATTTCAAAATTCAAAAGAGGGACAGACCCTGCATACACTTATACATGTAGATACACACACTTCATAGCATACACTTATACATGCAGATACACACACACACACACACACTACATAGCATACACTTACACATGCAGATACACACACACACTACATAGCATACACTTATACATGCAGATACACACACACACTACATAGCATACACTTATACATGTAGACACACACTATATAGTATACACTTATACATGCAGATACACACACACACACACTCACTACAAAGCATACTTACACATGCAGATACACACACTACATAGCATACACTTATACATGCAGATACACACACACACTACATAGCATACACTTATACATGTAGAAACACACTATATAGCATACACTTATACATGCAGATACACACACACACTACACAGCATACACTTATACATGCAGATACACACTACACAGCATACACTTACACATGCAGATACACACACTACATAGCTTACACTTATACATGCAGATACACACACTACATAACATACACTTATACATGCAGATACACACACACACACTCACACTACATAGCATACACTTATACATGTAGATACACACACTACATAGCATACACTTATACATGCAGATACACACACACACAATACATAGTATAAACTTACACATGCAGATACACACACACTACATAGCATACACTTATACATGCAGATACACACACACACATTACATAGCATAAACTTATACAGGCAGATACACACACTACACAGCATACACTTATACATGCGGATACACAGAAACTTCATAGTATACATTTATACTTGCAGATACACACACACACACACTACATGGCATTCACTTATACATTCAGATACACACTTATAAATACAGATACACACACACACACACTACATAGCTTACATTTATACATGCAGACACACACACACTACATAGCATACACTTATACATGCAAATACACACACACACTACAAAGCTTACACTTGTACATGCAGATACACACACTGCATAGCATACACTTATACATGCAGATACACACACTTATAAATACAGATAAACACACACACTACATCATATATAGGTATCTGTAATTCATTGTATGGGGTCCTTGGGTTGGCAAGCACATTAGCTGGCAGTCTGAGGCTTCCACTGTTTGTTACCCTGGTGTTAGACTGCTCATGTATAAAGCTGAAGGCATGCTAGTATTATCACCAGGGGTTAGAGATCACCATTACCTGAGGTCAGAGGGTATACAGCCTTCTTACTCCTGCTTAACCCACACACCATTCCTTTTCCACAGGAAATCTAACAGTTATCTAAACCTGGGAGAGAAAAGGCAGCTGCTTCTGAATATGGGCCCAATAGAATTTAAAAATAAAATATTTTTTTTTTTTTTTTTTAATGCATGGGGCATAGCGGGACAGATGGCAAGCAACCCGGGACAGCGGGACAGACACCTAAAATCGGGACTGTCCTGCAAAATTCGGGACAGTTGGGGGTATAAAAGTACTAGAAGACAGATACATTACCTATTTATATATTTAATTAAATAAATTATATTTTATTAAATATTTTATATTGCAACCTTAAACTGTTTATTGTCTCTTTATTCTCCTGTCTATAAACATTAAAAAAAAAAAAGCTTAAGTATTAATTTCTTGTTTGCTTGCTACACACAGCAAATTTATTTCAATTACATGTAAATCTCAAATTTACATAAATTATATACACAAATTAAATACACAGGTGCAAATTGCAAAACACTATTGTGTATGAACAACTCACAATGGCTTTATAATTGTAATATTGAGAGCTGTAGATTTAGTTTCTACAATGCGCCTGCCTTAAAGGGACCCTGAACCCAAAAATGTTCTTTTGTGATTCAGACAGAGCACAACATTTTAAAAAAAAAGTTCCAATTTACTTTTATTATCAAATTTATTTTGTGTTGCAGAGATACCTAGGTAGGCATCTGGATCACTACATGGCAGGAAAAAGTGCTGCTATCTAATGCTCTTGTAAATGGATAGCATACTTGCAAAACTGCTGCCATATAGTGGTCCAGAAATAGGCAGGGTTTTATCAAAAGATGCCAAGAGCACAAAGAAAAATTGACAATAGAAGTTCATGAGAAAATTGTTTAAAATTGCATGCTCTGTTTGAATCTTGAAAGAAAAATTTTGAGCTTCATATCCCTTTAGTGCCCACTTAAGGCAAGACTACGAGTGGTAAAGGGGTTTATCGCAGGCGTATGCGCACATCGGAAGTAGTGCACATATTATAGGTTGAAGTAAACGCGTTGAACGCAATTGAAACATGCGTCGGGATAGTGCAACTTCAGAACTCTAATTAACTGTGACACTCAAATTAAAAGTTGCACAAAACACATTCAAAATACATTTAAAAGTACAGTTACACTCATAAAAAAATATTGTATAAAAAAGTTAATAGGACTCCAAGATATAAGGTTTCAGGGGAAAAAAAGGCTGCAAAGGGCTTCAACATAGATACATACATATGCATGTCTAAATATTTATATGTATGTAGCTATATGTTTATATGTATATATATATATATATATATATATATATATACAGTATATATACTGTATATATATATATGTATTTACTGAGATATATACACTAGGGATGCACCGAAATGAAAATTCTGGACCGAAACCGATACCGAAAATTCAGGATGATCCTGGCCGAAAACCGAAACGAAACCGAAATTGTTTTTTTCTTTTTTAACTACAGTGTGTGTGTGTGTAGCTGAGAGAGCTTGTAGGCGGGAAAGCTCCAATAAATGGACATTTTCACTTGTACAGTAGGGCGTGATCTGCAGTGAAACTGGAGCTCTATAAGGGAGAGCGTGGTTATAGCCAGACAACAATACGAGGTGGACATGTGTTTTGTTTTTGGGTATAGTTATCCGTGCGATGAGCGTGGCTGCACCTGATCGTCTCTCATCGTATCTCTGCCTAGTTCCTGGTTCGGGTCTCACACTGACCCGTCAGATTATATGTCCAGAGCCCCAAATGGAGTCTGCCTGTCACCTATCACCAGGACCACTGGACTTAGCTACAACCTTACGTGCAAGGTGGTTATAGAAAGTTACCGTGCTTTTTTGTTTACACTGTCTGGTGGGTGCTAATTTGTACCAACTGTGTGCGAGCTTGGGGCTTATGCTTATAAAGTGTGCACGCATATTTGCCTCAGGCGAATAGAATGTCTACGCACAAGAGGCTGATGTATGAGCACTGTATATAAGGCTTTAAAGATATTCACTGTGTGTGCTTAGGGCTGTGTCTGATAATATCAAGTGTTTATAAACATGTTACTTATCCTCCTTTGATATTTGTATTCACTATTCTGAACTTTGGTTTCCTTCTCTGCTAGTTTCAAATATCATCATGTAATGGTACTTATGTGTGTGCTCTGTGTACCATGCCATTGCTGTGCTGCTCACCTTATGCTAAGGATAGACATGTAACTCAATAGAACAGGGGAGGGCTGTACATTTTTAGCCATTTTGGTCCTCTTTGGGCCGAAATTGGAATTGCACATTTTCGGCGGCCCAAATTTTGGTGCATCGCTAGTATTATTCTTTATTTAGTTCTGTGTAACAGAATCACATTTAACCGTTTATGTTTCGTTACCAATTATCAAAATAAAGTATAGTCCTAGAAAACTATTATTATATGCAAAACAGTAAGTCAAGTAATTAACTCAAACAGCAGCTCTAGGCTGGCATCAAATTTAAAATATGCTACACAATAATTTTGCCGAAAATAAAAGGCAAAAAAAACGAAAACCGAAATAACAAAAAATGCTATTTTCGGCCGAAACTTTCTGCGGCCGAAATTTCGCTGCATCCCTAATATACACATATATATAACAACCTACTCACACACAAACCCGATTGCATATTCTCAAGTGCACTAACCCGACATTAAAATATGAATATTTCACATTCTAATGTTCTTCTCATAGCAGAATATGTTCTATTTATTCATAAATACATATTTCTACCTATATCTGATGGTATTTTGGTAAAATATATATCTATACCTTTATATATAGAGCAGTGCTTTCCAAACTATGTGTCGTGATACAGTAGTGTGTCGGCGGCAGTATGTAGGTGTGTCCCTGCTTCAGCACAATTTTTTTTAATTTAATTTATTTTTTTTGGTTTCCCACTTTCTGCTTGCCTGCTACGCATATCACATTGTTGACATGTGATTGATACCTAGTGGGTTACAGATAATCTTAACCTATTGGCGCAGCTCAGTGGGAACTGAAACTATTCCCATTGGCTGCTTTGGCGGCACATTGGCTCCTGACTGCACGTGTAGTCTCTTCAATCAGCTTGTGACTGCACGTGTAGTCAGTGAGTGGGGCAGCAGTGTGTTTGCAGCACGGTAGTCATTCGGACTCATGGATCTCTGAGGGCGGCAGCTTAAACGCTGAGCTGAAGTCAGAAGTCAAAGTGGGGGTTTTTTTTTGCAGCTAGCTCCCAGTAGTGCATTGCTGCTCCTGCTTTTGATATATGGATAGGAAGTGGAAGCTTAAAAATGCTTGATGATGAAATGCGAGTGTCTTTATCTAATATTCCACCAAATATTCAGAAACTGTGTTCAAGCCATCAACCTCATATATCCCATTAAAATAGCTATTGGTGTTATTAAACTTTTTTTTAATTTTTGCACATACATACTGTTACTTGTAAATACATTTTGTTATTATATCATTTAAGTATGTGTCGATAGCTCTTAAAACAAGTTAGTTTAATCTCCTGTTTGCTAGTACAACTGAATTACTGTGTTGCGGGATGATGTAGGTCTAAAAAGTGTGTCACCAACATGAAAAGTTTGGAAAGCTCTGATATAGAGGATTATATACAGGTATAGATACATACAGATATTTATAGAAATGTCTATTTATAAATACATAGAACATATTCTGCTATGTGCAGAACATTGTAATGTGAAATAGCACTGCAGAATCTGTTGGCGCTCTACAAATACCTGATAATAATATACATGCATATATACAGTATATATATATATAGGGAGGCGCCGTTGCATGGCGTTACTGCCCTTTCTCAGTCATTTTCTTTTTGCTCTTTGTGGCAGACTGCTGACAGCCTTCTTAAAGCTGCCCATTGAGATTGTTTTAAGAGTTATGCCAAGGGGAAATCACAATTGTATTTTTTAATTTACCAGTTAAAGTGTTTTAAATATTTTTCATAAATCATATTTACCAACCTAAATTTGTAGGTCTTTTAAAATGTTAAACAGTTAAAAAAAAAAAAATAATCCCATAACCTCTATGAAATATGTCCTTTAGATATATAAATGACTAACACAACGTATTGCCAAAAACATTTTGCTTCACAATCTATTAACCCAATAATATTTTTATTTTATAGAGATTATTTTTCATTATCAAAATACATATATGGCCCTTATGTTGTCATATTACTTAAAACAGAACAAACAAACAAACAAAAAAATGAAAGGAGCCAGCGTTATTTTCTAACAATGCTCTATAGTTTTCAGATTGTTAACAGTGGCAGAGCTTCCCCTGATGTGCAATTTGATCCATTTTATCTTGGTCTGCAATTTGCTAGGTTATTTCCGTCAGTATGTGTTGTGTTCTCAGGTGCTGACACATTTCCTCCGTGGTAACATCTGCAGACAACTCATTTCTAGCAAGATGGGAGCTGACTGCCTCTGTAGTGTAAAATGCTGACAGAAGGCCAGGCACTTGGACAGCCTATACTCGTGCTTATTGGGGTCCTGCACTACAATGCAAACGTTAATAAAGCAACAGGAGGGCTCATTATTCTTCCCATAGAAAAATAATACAGTGTAAAAAGAAACTTTAAATATAACTATCATTGATGAACTTCTTTATTGAGGAACTTTACCAAATGACAGATGTTATTACTAATATTTACAAGCTAGTATCATATACCGTGGCACATTGACGTGCCCTGAGAACCATATAAGGGCTAGATTATGAATGGAGCGCTATTTAACACTCCCGCTTGCAGGTTAACTCCGCTCAAAGTAAGGTTTATGAGAGTGTCAGCACACGTACTGCAAGTTGAAAGTAAAAAGTTTTTAACCTGACGCTCGCAAAAAGCCGTACTTGGAATATTGTGACGGTGTTAATTTACTACCCAATAGACTTCATTAGAGTATCAAAAATGAAGAAAAAAAACACCCAACAAGTCGCGCAAACCCGATTGCATTTTTTCAAGTCCGCTAACCCGACATGAAAATATTAATATTTCACATTCCAATGTTCTTCACATAAATATTTCTATATATATCTGATGGTATTTTGGTACATCTATATATATATATATATATATATATATATATATATATATATATATAGGTATAGGTATAGATATATACAGATATATAGGAATATCTATTTAAAAATACTTATAACATATTACCCTATGTGAAGAACATTGGGATGTGAAATATGTACAGTACAAACACATTCCAATGTTCTTTACATAGAAGAATATGTCCAATTTATTCATAAATGCATATTTCTACATATATGTGATAGCATGTTGGTACAATATATATATCTATACCTATATATATATACACATGATTATTTATAGGAATAGATATATACAGATATATATATATATATATATATATATATATATATATATATATATATATATATATATATATAGGAATATCTATTTAGAAATACTTAGAATATATTCTGTTATGTGCAGAGCATTGGAATGTGAACTATTTACAGTAAATACAAAGTATAACACTAAAACATGAATATTGCCTAAATGTTTTTAAAGTGCTCCAATGCACTTCTATATATGTCTATGTATGTGTACATATGTATTTATGTGTTTAAATGTGTATATAGGTCTGTAAATAGATATCTACACACATATATATATAGTCCAGAGGAAAGACAGCACTCACTGGATTTCAATAAAAAATAACTTTTATTGGAAAAGTTTAAAATAAAGTCCCATGACGTTTCGGTGCCCACTGGCACCTTTATCAAATAAAATCACCCAGCTTGAGAACAGATGGACAGTCCTGACATTCGGGAGACAGAATAAAATACATCCTGACAAGAGACAACCCTCTATTGTGTCTTAATTGAGGAAAACGCTGTGACTCGATTTGCGTGTGTTTGCGAGGCCACGCCCCTTCCGGTTTTCCGCTCATTCATCATTGGTAGCGATCACCCATCCTGTGTATACCTTGTATGCACATGGCTAATTACCATAGGAACTGCGCATGTCCCTGTTAAAGTACCTGGGCATAACGGCTTGTAAGAACTGCTTGTAGAAAAAAAGTTTAAAAACATGCAAACGCTTGTGTACATAGACAAGCAATGCAATAGTACTGCACACGGTAGGGTGAAAGACGTAAGCACAACAATGTTATGAAGTGTGATTAACTACATATGTCCATTACCTGGATGTTTTAGTATGTGCTATCATCATCCTTATTTATTAAAGGAACTTGCTCCAAAAAAAAAAAAAACTAAGATAGGATATATATACATACATAGCCATCTTTAGATATGTCTTTGTTAACCCTTTGCCTGACTTTTTTTTTCTAACTATCTTTTAGTCTTTAAAACTTTTGTGTGCAATATTTTTATTAATATTTGTTATTATATGGTGTTATTATGGGTGTAGATGTACTTTGTAATGTATTTTTGTTTTTTGTTTTTTTCAAAACAGTTAACCAAAGCTCAGAGGACACGGTAATCAGTCTAGCGCAAATGGTGATTACACTCAAGTGATCGCGTTTACTTTCAAATCATAATACCAGTGGTAAACACGACAAGCATAAACCCTTTGCGATAAAGCCCTTGTCGCTTGCGTTCAAACGTTAGCGCTCCTATCAGAATCTGGTCCTTTATAGGACAAATTTAATTAGAGCAGGGACCATTTAAACTTCACGCTTTTCCTTGACATAGAAATTAGTGGCTGGTTATTCTGGCTACATAATGCTAAGGAAAAAGGGAAATAAGCCTTCCCAATTCCTATCTCAATGAATGCTACACAGCTACACAGATGCTAGAAATACCATGCTGGGCATTTAATCTTATCTCTTTGACCAACAGCTTTAACTAACACTTCCATATTATTTTTTCACCATTTGTTGTTTTTGTATGTGATTTATTTTGCAGCTTTTATTTATACTTTTGGTTAATTGCTTGTGGGTTTTGCACCCAGTTTGCTTTGGGGTAGATTCTTGTCTTGGAAATGTGTGCACCTAATTTATTCTGCAAATTATATCCATGTTATGGGAGGTGAACTCAGTTTATTCTGAGAACGATGCCCAGGACACGGAATGTGTATCCATCTCAGTTTGTGAGTGCAGTCCGTTACCTATACTTTAGCACATGTACAAAACACTGTAAGTAGAATAGACATCCATAAAACCTATATATAAATGTACGCATCAAAAAACAAAGATGTGTTAAAAACCTGCATTTTGATAGGGTAGAGCCCAGTATGGGCTTGGAAAAGGCTTAAAGGGACATGAAACCCAATTTTTTTCTTTTGTGATTTAGAAAGAGCATGTCATATTAAACAACTTTCTAATTTACTTCTATTATCTCATTTGCTTCATTCTCTTGATATCACTTGCTGAAAAGCATATCTAGATATGCTCAGTAGCTGCTGATTGGTTGCTGCACATAGAGGCCTTGTGTGATTGGCTCACACATGTGCATTGCTATTTCTTCAACAAAGGATATCTAAAGAATTGAGCAAATTAGATAATAGAAGTAAATTGGAAAGTTGTTTAAAATTACATGCCCTATCTGAATCATGATAGTTTAATTTTGACTAGACTGCCCCTTTAAGTGTTAAGGTTCTGTGGGGATAATAGGTGTAGTGGTTAGTTTCAACATTGTTGCATTGTGTGGGGAGGAGATTAGCTTACCTTTATAAGGTCTTGTAAGGAATACTGGTGGCTGAAGATTCCTTGTTGCCCCACCCTCCCTCTCTTGTTGTAAGGATGGTGGCGACGAGTCTACGGCTCCCTGCTGTGTTGTTTAGGCTAACATGGCGGGGGTAGGTTTATTTGGGTTAGCCTTTGTAAGACCGTGTTTTTAAGTTTTTTCTCTTCTCAGTGATAGGTTGTTTGTGCGGTCAGCAGATTTGGGTCCCCTTACGGGTGAAAGATTGTTATCACACTCTAGTGGCAGGAGGTCTTGGCCCCTTGATCTACATCTTCCACTGCACCTTCCATTGCGGGGCCTTGACCTCTTGTCTAACTTGACAAATTTACTAACTCGTCTTGCCGCCATTCATAATTAAAGAGACACTGAACCCAAATTGTTTCTTTTGTGATTCAGATAGAGCATGCAATTTTAAGCAACTTTCTAATTTACTCCTATTATCAATTTTTCTTCATTCTCTTGCTATCTTTATTTGAAAAAGAAGGCATCTAAGCTTTTTTTTGGTTAAGGACTTTTTTTATTGGTGGATGAATTTAGCCACCAATCAGCAATAACAACCCAGGTTGTTCACCAAAATGGGCCAGCCTCTAAACTTACATTCTTGAATTTCAAATAAAGATACCAAGAGAATGAAGAAAATTTGATAATAGGAGTAAATTAGAAAGTTGCTTAAAATTTCATGCTCTATCTGAATCACCAAAGAAAAAAAATGGGTTCAGTGTCCCTTTAAGTCAGTTATTTTTTGTCATGTTTGAATAAACGTGACCTGTCATGGTCTTTTCCTCCATACCTGTGTCTTATTTATTACTTATTAGTTTAACAACTACACCGAGAACACCTAACTAGGGCCTTTAATCTCTTATGTGTGGGGGTTAAAAGGCACCAATTTACACATTCATTTAAAATCATAAACCAGCTCATATGTGTACCAAACTACATTGGACCAGATGCAGGGCATCATAAACCTATTTCTCTTTAAAAAAAATATTACAAATTATACTTTACAACTGTGTTAGTTTAAAAACAACCATAATCCAGGCGGGATTTTATTATAATAAAAACTAGTATTTATATAGCGCTTTTTTCCCAGTGAGACTCAAAGAGCTTTTTCAGAATTAACCAAACTGGCAGCTGAATATTAATAGTTGTTATTATTACCCAATTTATTGGTACTCATTTTATCAACCTCGGAAGAATGAAGGGCTGATTCGACCCTGCCAGGATTTGCACCTGTGACCTTTGGATCTTTGAACAGGCTTTTGTAGTCAGGGCATTTTTACCAACTGAGCTACCTTACCAGGCTGTTTATTAGTTTTATACCAATGCAGGTTAGGTAATCTTCTGATTGTACATGGAATTAAAACATTTTTATGGGCCCTAGGCACTGTGCCTGCTGTGCCTAATGGGTAAGTTGGCACTAACTAGATGGGTGGAATTTTGAAACCATGCTAATATTTATATTTTTGATGCAATATATACACTAAAAGGTCATTCTGAATTTGGTAAACATTATACAGAAGAGTTGTAAGAAAACAATGATTGCACCCAGTTCATAGGTAAACTCTGCTAAATATAGGAGATTAGATTATGTATACAAAGGCCCGATGAGCTCAGTATGCAGTTGTGAAGGTTATATTTGCATTTAAAATAAGCTGTTAACTTGTTCTTGTAAGAAGTTGTGATTTTTCAGGCTGAGTGCCGTTTAGTAAACTAAATTATTAGTCAACCATGAAAGTCACAACTTCAAAGTGAAAAACATTCCTACAAGGTTCCAAGAGGCTTCCTCAGCACTGCGTTTCAGTACCAACAGTAGATTGTACCATAACTAAGTAGGATTAATATTAATACATATGTTTTAATCTTCACCTTGTAATAACAACACTTTTCTGTTGTTTTGCAATAAGACAAATGTGAATTTTTTTTTCAGAACACCATGTTTTCTGCAATTGTTTGTCAACAGCCAAACTCCCCCAAAACCATGCCTCTCCTCCATTCTGTGTGTGCATATGCCAATGTCATGAGCCGTGTAGGGGGAGATGCACTGTGTGTATGATACTATGAGTTCATTGCACCACTTTACATTCCCACCACCTTTTTAACAGCAGCAAAGAATAAGGTATCTCATTAATGGCAATGTGCTCTGAATTAACACTTTCTGTAGAGAATTCTCCAACTTACATATTGGAATAGTTTGTTAAAGGTTTTGCCAATAGCACAAATATAGGAATCTTTATTTTGCATATTTTATGTAATGCTCTGTTAGTAGTTTTAGGCTTTATATATATATATATATATATATATATATATATATATATATATATATACTGTATATATAAGTTAACCTATGTTGGTTTTTTGTGTTTAATTTTTATTAGGGTTTTCTTCTTTATAACTGTATAATGCAACAGATCAAATACACAAAACACTAAATAACACTATATGCTCCTTCCATTTTCATCTATAAGTTAGGAGTATGGATAAATACATTCATTTTATTACACGCCACAAAAATGCGTAAAAGTATATTAAAGTTTAGTATATAGTGACTACAATTTGTAGTGTACTAGTAAACTAGGACTAGTAGCATTTAGCGTTTTGGGATCCCCTGATTAAAAATAAATATATATATATATGTGTGTGTGTGTGTGTGTTGGCTGCGGCGCGCTACAAATAATCAATAATAATATGTGTGTGGGAGTGTTGTGTGTTTATTGTCTGGGCATATTTCACTGTATTGACCCCCACCCCGAAAAAAATTCTGTGGTCGCTCATGCACAGAGTTGCAGTAAAGACAGTAGTTTGCACATATATACAGTATTAGCAAATGAGTTTGCATTCAGCGTATGTCTGTATAAGGAACTGCTTGTGTAAGGGGTGTGTGTCATACAAGTGGGTGGAGACTGGGATAATTTTATATTTAAAAACAATTGCAGCATTGTTTCAATTAAGAAAATGTTAATTATACTTTTGGTAGTGATAAACTATTATGTAGAGTTTTAAGTCCCTTTAATTCTAATCTGTATTTTACGAGCACCAATTTCCACACAGTTCCTTATAAAAGGTTTTGTGTGGCCCTCAGTACCACTGAGTAGAAAAGAGAAATCAGTCATTTGTTAATAAAAAAATCAGTTGCACACATTTCATCAGGGAAATAATCATCAATATTATATCACATTGAGTAGTATATACAAGTAAGGGAAAGTAAAGTCAAAATGAATTGTTCATGATTCAGATAGAGCATGCAATTTTAAATAACTTTCCAATTTACTTCTGTTATTAATTTTGCTTTGTTCCTTGGAATCCTTTGATGAAGAGTAAACTTAGGTAGGCTGATAAGAGCTTAGTAGTGTGCATGTGTCTTTAGCACTCTATGGCATCAGTGTTTGCAACTATGTATAACATTGCTATAAAGATTGTTGCCAACACTGCTGCCAGCTATCTAAAGACACGTGCAAGCTCTTGATCTCACCTAATATCACTCTTTTACAAAGGATACAAAGAGAACTAAGCTAAATTGATCATAGAAGTGTAATTGGAAATTTATTTAAATTTGTATGCCTTATCCAATCAATTTAAGTTTATTTTTAGTTTAATCTCCCTTTAAATTCAATAATAGTTTTCTATGTAATTTTTTTCACTATAATTTAATTAATTTTGATGCGTTATCTTTACCTTGTGTGGATATAACTTAATCCCACCATTAATGAGTGGTCCTCCACATAAAAACTTGTAGCGCCCCTGATTTTTATTGTAGACTCACATAGACTAGGGCATCTATTTATCAAGCCGTCAACCAAAAATACGCTGGAATTCCGCAGCGTATTTGTGGCGAGCCTGATTCCCCTTATTTATCAAACCCTACAGACCGGCAAAAGTAGAATTTTGTGATGTAACATACGATCCGCCGGACTCAGTCCGACACAGATCGATGCTTACGTCATTACAGATGTTCCGAACGCAAATTCGGCACAATCTGACTACTTTTGCTAGTTATCAAACTGCTACCAGATACGCTCGCCACTATTCCGGCCCAACATACCTGGTTTTCAATCCGTCGCCCTGGAGGGCAGAAGTCTTCATCCAGATGGCATCTTCTATCTTCATCCATCCGGCGTGGAGCGGCTCCATCTTCAAGACATCCGACGCGGCGCATCCTCTTCATCCGGAGTCTTCTTGAACAATGACGGTTCCTTTAAGTGACGTCATCCAAGATGGCGTCCCTTCAATTCCGATTGGCTGATAGAATTCTATAAGCCAATCGGAATTAAGGTAGGAAAAATCCTATTGGCTGATGCAATCAGCCAAAAGGATTGAAGTTCAATCCTATTGCCTGATCCAATCAGCCAAAAGGATTGATCTTGCATTCTATTGGCTGTTCCAATCAGCCAATAGAATGCAAGCTAAATCCTATTGGCTGATTGCATCAGCCAATAGGATTTTTCCTACCTTAATTCCGATTGGCTGATAGAATTCTATCAGCCAATCGGAATTGAAGGGACGCCATCTTGGATGACGTCACTTAAAGGAACTGTCATTGTTCAAGAACACTCCGGATGAAGAGGATGCTCCGCGTCGGATGTCTTGAAGATGGAGCCACCCCGCGCCAGATGGATGAAGATAGAAGATGCCGTCTGGATGAAGACTTCTGCCCGTCTGGAGGACCACTTCTGCCCGTCTGGAGGACCACTTCTGCCGGCTTCATTGAGGACTTCGGCCCGGTTGTGTGAAGACTTCTCACGGTAGGGTGATCTTCAAGGGGTTAGTGTTAGTTTTTTTTTAAGGGGGACTGGGTGGGTTTTAGAGTAGGGTTGGTTGTGTGGGTGGTGGGTTTTAATGTTGGGGGGGTTATACATTTTTTTTACAGGTAAAAGAGCTGATTACTTTGGGGCAATGCCCCGCAAAAGGCCCTTTTAAGGGCTATTTGTAATTTAGTGTAGGGTAGGGCTTTTTTTCTTTTGGGGGGCTTTTTTATTTTGTTAGGGGGATTAGATTAGGTGTAATTAGTTTAAAAATCTTGTAATTTGTTTATTATTTTCTGTAATTTAGTGTTTGTTTGTTTTTTGTACTTTAGATAATTTTATTTAATTGTATTTAATTGTATTTAGTTTAGGGAATTAATTTAATTATAGTGTAGTGTTAGGTGTAATTGTAACTTAGGTTCGGTTTAATTTTACAGGTATATTTGTATTTATTTTAACTAGGAAGTTATAAAATAGTTAATAACTATTTAGTAACTATTCTACCTAGTTAAAATAAATACAAACTTGCCTGTAAAATAAAAATAAACCCTAAGCTAGCTACAATGTAACTATTAGTTATATTGTAGCTATCTTAAGGTTTATTTTTATAGGTAAGTATTTAGTTTTAAATAGGAATAATTTATTTAATGATAGGAATATTTATTTAGATTTATTTAAATTATATTTAAGTTAGGGGGTGTTAGGGTTAGGGTTAGACTTAGGCTTAGGGGTTAATAAATTTAATATAGGGGTTAATAAATGTAGGTAGGTGGCGGCGGTGTACGGGGGGTCAGATTAGAGGTTAATAAATATAATGTAGGTGGCAGCGGTGTAGGGGCGGCAGATTAGGGGTTAATAAATATAATGTAGGTGGCGGTGGTGTAGGGGGGGCAGATTAGGGGTTAATAAATATAATGTAGGTGGTGGCGGTGTAGGGGGCAGCAGATTAGGGGTTAATAAATATAATGTAGGTGGCGGCGGTGTAGGGGCGGCAGATTAGGGGTTAATAAATATAATGTAGGTGGCGGCAGTGTAGGGGGGTGCAGATTATGGGTTAATAAATATAATGTAGGTGGTGGCGGTGTAGGATGCGGCAGATTAGGGATTAATAAATATAATGTAGGTGGCGGTGGGTGGTTTAGGGGTTAATACATTTATTAGAGTTGCGGCGGGGTCTGGGAGCAGCGGTATAGGGAGTAAAACAGTATAGTATAGTGTGGGTGTTTAGTGACAGGGTACCAATAAATCTGGGAAAAAGCCGAAGAGCAGCGAGATCAATGACTGTTAGTTAACAACAGTCCACTGCTCATTGCACCGTACTTGGTGCGTGGCTTTTTGACCGCTTTTTTGATAATTTTGGAGAACGTAATCAGGTTCGCGGCAGCGATGTTAGGCGATCTTAGGCGAGCGTATCGGTGCCGTCGAATACAAGTAAGTTGATGGCTTGATAAATAGATGCCTAGGTCTAATCTCCAACTGAATCAAAACAGCACATACACTAAATTACTTTTATCTACTTTTTAAACAAGTTGGTACTTTACTTTTTAAGGACAATCAATTATATTTATTTTGAATATTGTGGGTTAAAACACATTTAAAATTTTAGAAAAAATATTTTCAGAGACTCATTAACAATTACTTTTTTATTGCCCGCAAAAAAAAAAAAAAAAAGATAAATAATAAAAAACAATGTGCCACTTGTGGTGAATATATAAAAAAAAATGTATACAGGTTTGATGTATGCATCATAATATCAAGATGTAGTTTAGGTCTTAGACAAAAAAGCCCTTGTTGCATCTTGAGATAAATGGAAATGAATTCCCACAGATGAGGCTGGTCAAACAGAGCTTGGCTTGTGATTTGGCTTCCAGTGTTGTGATGAGAGGGATTGCTACAGAAAAAAAGAACCTTGAAGAACGTAGCTGCCTACAGCATGATTGTTACTACAAGTTAATTGTACTGAGTGCAGCTGCATAAAGCTGGATAAACTGCAAGGGGAGGTCACAGACTTCCTGACGCCAGCCTGCAGAGCTCCCACAAACATACTGGCAATTCCATATTGTTTTGCAGACATTATCTCTGCAGCTTCATTTTTCACTTGAATTTGTGACTTGAATGAAAGTAGTGCGGCAGTTCCTTTGAATTAAAAGAAAAATAAAATCTGCTGTGGATCACATCTTGTGGGAAAACATATTTTGTGCTTGTGAGAGAGACTTTGCTTATGTACTGAGACTGAATTATTGCATGTTCAGCATGACAAGTTAAAAGAGCCATAACGCTTAAATAATTGAAGGGAGTGTTTGGTGAATGCCTTTTAAAAATACAGCTTATACACATTTTATGTTATTAAAAGAAAAAGAACAACAGTTTTTAAAAAGCATATTAGAAATATCACCCTATTAAAAAAAAAAAAAACGGAAGTGGACTGCACTATCAAACTGGAGTGAGTACACATTCCAAGCCACTAGCAAGATTCTTATAAAATGCTCATATAACTCATCTTGAAGGAACTTAACTTTGTTTAATTAAAAAAAAAATCTTCAGAAAAAGTTGTTTAAATTACAATGTTGAGGGTTGCAAACTTTCTGGAAAAAAATACTGGCCATGCCTATTAGCATAAATTTGCATAAATAATTAAGCAGCATAACTAAGGAACTAAAGTTGCTAGGACTGCTATTAAATAATAATTGGTTTAGAATAAGTTTCCCCATGATATCATCATTATTTCTTTATTTATTCTTCATTTTTAACTTTGACCTGAACCTAGGGTTGCCACCTTTCTTGGAAAAAATACTGGTCATGCTAATTAACATAAATTTGCATAACTAATTAAACAGCATAACTCAAAAACTAAAGCTGATAGGACTGATTTTAAATGCTGATTTGCTTATAACTTGTATTCATCACAGTCTGAAGAAGTTTCATTTTGACAGGGGCTTTCTTTCAATATTTATTCATTATTTTCTACATTGACATGAACCTTAAAAATACCGGTCGAGTAGTAAAATACCGGCTGGGTGGCAACCCTAACTGGACCTAAAAATACCGTCTGTGTTGGTAAAATACAGTCTGTAATTAAATATAGCAGTATCAATTGTTTATTTGCTACTAATAATGCTCAATATACCTATAAACCAGAATGTACACAACTGATATTGCCATATTAGATTATACAGTTGCCACCTTTTGTTCAGGCCAAACCTGAACACTTTGAACTTTTTTGCAGAGTACACACTATGTATAATAGCACATAAACACAAACTTGCACATACATATTCACACTCGCACACAAACTCTATCTCACACACACACACACACACACTCTCACTCATGCTCACACTCTCACACACACTCTAACACACACCCACACACATTCTCTCTCTCACTCACACACACACACCTTCTCTCTCACACCCACACAGAGAGACACACACACAGAAAGACACTAACCCTCTCACACACTCTCTCCAACACACTAACACACACACTCTCACACACACACTCATTCTCTCTCACACACAGACTCTCTCACACGGAAAGAAAGACACTGACAAACACAAAAACCCACACTTATACACACAGACACACTCCCACAGAAATACACACAAACGCAAGAGAGAAATAATTGTGGGCATGTGCAGTATGTTGTAAATGCACAATATCACCTTTTTTAACTGTGGCTGTTTCCCACCGCATGACTCAGCTTCAAACCTGGACACACAAATGGAAACCAGAACTCTCCGGGCCATTCCCAGACAGGTGGCAACCCTATTAGATTATATTTTTTAAGGGGAAAAAATCTGTGTTTAACTGCCGTTTTCATATGGATTTGTTTTTTGCAATGTCCCTTTAATAAAATATAGCATATAACATTGAGGGTCAAAATGAAATTAACATAAATTGATGCTTATGTAAGAAAACTGGAAGTAAATTCTGTTGCAAGTCTTTTTTGGGAAGAAACAGAAACCAACCGACCAGGTTTGCTTATCTATAGACCATTCTTGGGTTTATATAAGACTATATCATACCTCCTTAACATTCCCAGATACCTGGGACTAGGAGGCCTATGCTATATGAGGGAGTGTTTTGGGAGGAGTTGCAGATGTTTTATGGGTAGGACCTCAACTGGAGGGTGGGATGTGCTGGGTGCGATGATCATGGTGGAGTTTGGGAACAGGAGGGACAGTGAGGCAGAGATCACAAACTATGACTGTCATTCAGTATGGTATATCAGTTAAGAATATTCTTTATCCAGAGACACTCTATCTGAATTATGAAAGTTTGATTTCCATGTCTATTTAATGTCTAACCATATCTCTTTCATAGCTGGTAATTTCAAGACTCATATAGGGCTTGATTAATCATCGACGGACGGACATATTTGCCCCTGTCCCCCCAGCTTCTCCTCTGGCAGGCATCAATTTTCTACCCACATTTACTATTGCACACGAACGCTCCTGTGCGCTTACATGCAACCCCCTGCCAACGCACAGCCAATCACATGTGGGCAGGAGCTATCAATTTCTCCAGTTGGAAGAGACAAGGGAGACTGAAATTCTCCACCTTTTATGCTGTCCCGAGGTACAATGCATGTTCCTCCCTGCACACCCTGCAGCATGTGCAACTCATAACTTTCGTGGAAAAGATAGCCAAGGTGGAAACTCTAGACGATTGTTTCTCAACCTCGGTCCTCAAGTACACCCAACAGGCCAGGTTTTCATTATAGCTGAACCGGTGCACAGGTGAAATAATCAGCTGATGGATGAGAGCAGGTTAGTAACCATGGTTACTGATCAGCTGGTTACTTCACCTGTGCACTGGTTCAGCTATAATGAAAACCTGGCCTCATGGGGGTACTTGAGAACCACGGTTGAGAAACACTGCTCTAGACTGAACTAAGTAAACAGTTGTATAATGGTTAACTGAGTGTTGTTTTATTAGGGGATCTAGTGTGATGTCATCAGTGATGTCATGGATCACCTCATCTAAAAGCTATATTACATGTCATTAGCAGTATAATATTTGTCAGTGATAATGAAAATCATGTAGCTGTGAAAGGGAAATGTACGTGCTTTGTAGCTTCTAACAATAAAAAATTGTTTGTTAAAATTAGGTTTTAATTTTTTTTGTTGTAGTTAGTCAATATTTAGTATATACCTCTATAAACATTATAGTAGTTGATATGATTGTATTTTTGCATAGTTAAAATTCCAGAACCAGACCACACACACAAAAAAAAAATGGATCAAGTTGTAAAATAACAGGATCGTTTTATTTTCCTTGCCTGTAGCTATGAATTACAGCATTCACAGTAAATGCTGCTGCTTTTGTTTTTCACAACTCCCAGATCTCACATATTGGAATAATTAAACCCAAAATGAAGAGATCTGCAAAGCAGCCTCTGTGCACTCTGTACACTGATTGCCCTACTGATATGTCATTAGTTCAGTGGCAGCAAAGTAGAGGCACTTAAACAGCTCAATCAGCGCTGTCTACAACAAAGTGGTCAATTAGAGGCCACAGAGGATTTTTTGACAGGTGATTCTGACACCAGGAGATAGAAAGCTGATGGACTTGATTGCATAAATGGATAACTGTGCTGTGACTGTACAATGTAAAAGATGAGGATCTTGTACATATCTGCTCCATATCATATAAACACAAATCCTCTCACACTAAGAGCCTGATGGTCTAACAGGTCTTGTCAAAACTGTGAGGTCTCTCAAATCATTTCATAAATGCATATTTTAGCTTGAGAGATGTTTATCTGGTCATGCAGGGTTCTGTGTGTGAAGGAGAAACCTCAAAAAAAATAATCCAAAAGATTTTGTGTGATTTCTTTCTATGCCAGTGGGCTTTTAAACATCGGTTCCTGTATGTCTCTTATCAGCATTTATAAAATACCAGTTTAACACATACAACATAGCAGGATTTTTCATTTTTGTGAGATGGTCTGCCTGTGAGTCCACTGCTCCATCCTGCAAAGATCTGAGACTACAACTCAACCTCACTTAACTGTAATAAGATGATGAATCACTCTACCTAGCTGTGAGATGATGAACCATCATGTCTAGCTGTGAGATGAAGCACTATACTACCAAGCTGGGGGATGAAGCACCATCCTGCCTAGATACAAGATGATGCACCATCCAGCCTAGCTGTCAGATGATGCACCACTCTGCCTAGCCATGAGATGATGCACCATCCTGCCTAGTCATGAGATTATACACCATCCTGCAGTGCACAGCCATGAGAGGATGCACCATCCTGCCTAGCCATGAGAGGATGCACCATCCTGCCTAGCCATGAGATGATGCAACATCCTGCACAGCCATGAGAGGATGCACCATCCTGCCTAGCCAAGAAAAGAAGAACCATCCTGCCTAGCCATGAGAAGAGGCACCATCCTGCCTAGCCATGATATGAGGCACCATCCTGACTAGCCATGAGATAATGCACCATCCTGCCTAGCTGTGAGATGGTGCACCATCCTGCCTAGATGTGAGATGAACCATCCTGCCTAGCTGTGAGATGGTGCACCATCCTGCCTAGCTGTGAGATGATGCACCATCCTGCCTAGTCATGAGATAAGGAACCATCCTGCCTAGTCGTGAGATGATACACCATCCTGCCTAGCTGTGAGATTATGAACCATCCTGCATAGCCATGAGATGATGCACCATCCTGACTAGCTGTGAGATGATGCACCATCCTGCCTACCTGTGAGATGATGCACCATCCTGCCCAGCCATGAGATGAAAAACCATCCTGCTTAGCCATGAGATGATGCACCATCCTGCACAGTCATGAGAGGATGCTCCATCCTGCCTAGCTATGAGATGATGTACCATCCTGCATAGCCGTGAGATGATGCACCACCTTCCTAGCCATGAGAAGATGCACCATCCTGCACAGCCATGAAAGGATGCGCCATCCTGCCTAACTGTGAGATGATGAACCATCATGCCTAGCTGATAGATAAAAACACTATCCTGCCTACTTGAAACTAGACTAGTTGGGGGGAGGAAGTCATTGGCCTGTCAAGTTGCAAATCACCTCAAACACAGTCAAGCTCATGCGCCCTGAAGCTAACTACTTTTGAGTTTGCCAAAACCATTTATTGTGATTATTTACTTTCGGCTAGATTATGAGTTGTGCGTTACGGTTTTAACGCTGAAAAAATGGCCATTTCAGCGTAAAAACAGTAACACAGCCATTACGAGTTGTATCGGTATAACTATACCACAAGCATTTTAGTCTGTAACGCAACGTCAATCCTGCACTAAAAAAAATGACTTTTTTTGTGTGATTTCCATAGCGTCGGTATTACAGGTTGTGCAGTGAGGCTAAAATGCTGAGAGCTACTGAAATTCTATTGGCTGATTTGAATAGCCAATATAATTTAAGTAGCTCTCATCCTATTGGCTGTTTTGAATTTCAAGAATCAAATCAGCCAATAGGAATGCAAGGGACACCATTTTGAAAAGCCTTCCTTGCATTGAAGATCCAGTGTACGACGGTGACCGTATGAAGAGGACGCTCCGTGCCGGATGTCTACAAGGATGGATCCGCTCTGTGCCGCCATGATGAAGATAGAAGACGCCGCTGGAATGAAGATAGAAGATGCCGTCTAGATAAAGATAGAAGATGCTGCCTGGATGAAGACTTCTCGCCACCTAGATGAGGATGGATGTCTAGACTTAAAAAACTGTAAATGGATCGTCGGGGCTTAGTGTTTTTACTTTTTTGGGGTGTTTTTTTTTTTTAGATTAGGGTTTGGGCTTTAGGTAAAAGAGCTGAATGCTCAGGGCAATGGGTAGCTTAGGTTTTTGTTAGAGTTAGGTTTCTTATTTTGGGGGGTTGGTTGGGTGGTGGGTTTTACTGTTGGGGGGACTTTGTATTTTTTTACAGGTAAAAGAGCTGATTTCTTTAGGGCAATGCCCTACAAAAGGCCCTGTAAATGGCTATTGGTAGTTTATTGTAGGCTAGGGAGTGTTTTTATTTTGCGGGGGCTTTTTTATTTTTATAGGGCTATTAGATTAGGTCTAATTGTTTTTATTTTTGATAATTTCATTTGTAATTTTTCGTAATTTAGTGTTTGTTATTTTTGTAATTTATTATTTTTTATAATTTTAGACAAATCTTTTTAGTAATGTTAGTTTTTTTAATGTGTAATTTAGTATATTTAATTGGTAGTTATTTTAATTTTAGTATAATAGTTATATTAGCTTAATTGTTAGTTTAAACTTAGTTTTTTTTCATTTTACAGGTAAGTTTTTATTTATTTTAAGATAGGGATATTGTAATTTTAAAATAAAGTTAGGGGGTTGTTAGGTTTAGGGGTTAATAGTTTAATTTAGTTTTTTTGCGATGTCAGGGGCTGGCGGTTTAGGGGTTAATAGGTTTATTTAGTGGTGGAGATGTGGGAGGTCAGAGGTTTAGGGGTTAATAACGTTTATTAGTGGCGGTGGTGTCGGGGAGTGGCGGAATAGGGGTTAATAGCTTTATTATAGTGGTGGGGGCGATGTCGGGGAGCGATGGAATAGGGGTTAATAACTTTTATTAGTGGTGGCGATGTCGGGAGCGGCAGATTAGGTGTTAATAACTTTATTTCTGTGTCGGCGATGTCGGGGGCGGCAGATTAGGGGTGTTTAGACTTGGGGTTTATGTTAGGGTGTTAGGTTTAAACTTAACTTTTTTTCCCCCATAGACATCAATGGGGTTGCATTACGGCGATTGCCATTCTGAACTTCAGGTGTTAGGATTTTTTCTAACACTCTCTCCCCATTAATGTCTATGGGGAAAGCGTGCACGAGCACCTATTCTCAGCCCTTGGTTTTGTGCAGTATGGAGCTTATCACTTCCATATCGCACGCACAAGGCAGCTTTTCTGAAACTTGTAATGGCAGCGCTATGAAGAGTGAAATAACGCAACTTTTGTTGTGTTCATTTCGCACCCTCTATAGCGCAAAACTTGTAATCTAGGTGATTATCATTTCAATTTCAAAAATAACTAACAAGAGAAAAAAGATCTCAAGTTTAGAGTATGCTGCGTACTGTAAAATTGGTTTCTCCTAAATAGTTTTTTTTTCCCCATTGGCTTGTTATACCAGTATAAAATGTATGGGAAATTGCTCCTTTGGGTAAATTTGTCATATAAAATGGCTTATTCTGTTAATGGAAACCAAAACCCAATTAAACAGGCTGAGTTTGCAGAGAGAATATGCCTCATTAGCTTCTCACCTCCTTATTTCCCAAAAATCCTCCTTATCTTAATATACACAGTGAGACCAATACTTAGGACCTGGTGATCTAAAGCTTTCCTCTAAAGTGAGATGATCTAAGAAGGCTCATCAGTTCGGTGAAGTCTCTCAAATAATTTTAGCAATGCAAATTTTACATTGAGAGATGTTTATCTCACTATGCCGGGTTCTGTATGTGAAGGACAGATTCCTGATAAAACTATAAAGTCTAAAAAATCCCAAAAATGTTGCGTGATTTCTCTCCATGGTGGCGAGTTTTTTTTTTTTATCAACAGACCCTTAGAGAGAAAAATGGAAAGTGAGCATTTTAGCACCTGTGTCCAACCTCCCACTGGAAGTGTGATTTTTCTAAACCTTATTGCTTTGAAAGGTTTTTCTATAACCACTACATCAGTGCTGAAATGTTCAGTGTGGGTAGGGATACAACAGGCAAAATCAGATATGTAAAATAACAAAATAAAGGTAAATGAGATATCTGTAAACTATTCCATAAACTTCAGCAGGCAATATGGATAACTTAGAACATGAGAGAAAAAAAAATCCCAGTATGCTGTTCCTTTAAATGTTATATCCAAGATATAATAAGACAATTAAATACATTAACTGAAAAAAAAAATACTGCTTTTGAGAGATTAATGCAATATAGAATAAAATTGTATATCTTAAGGACCTTGAAATGTTAAAAAGGACAGAAAAGTCAAAATTAAACTTTCATGATTAAGATAGAACAGGCAATTTTAAACAACTTTTTAAAGAGTATAACATTGCTAAAAACAACATTGTTGCAAACAATACAGTTTCAAGAAAGGAAACCAAGTAAATGAAGCAAATTTGCTAATAGAAATTAATTGAAAGTTGTTTAAAATTGTGCGCACCTCAAATTTGGGGGGAGATTACATATGCGGCGGAGGCTTCACCGTAACTGCTGAAACCCGCGTTGCCTATAATTTCCCCTCGCACATCGGGGAATCACATAAACCCCGACGGCAGTTCATAAACTGCCGTAAGTCAGATAAACTAGCAATGTCCAGAAATGTGCGTAAATACAAATGTATGGCACGTTAGAAACTGCCGGCGCCTAACAAAAAAAAAGTTTAAATCTCCCGTAAAAGTCTAACCAGTCTCCCAAAAATAAACCTGACACGTCAGAACCCCTATATCCACCATCACACCAATATCGGAACTAATAATAAATGTATTAACCCCTAAATCTGCCAACCCCAACATCGCAAACTACCTAATAAATGTATTAACCCCTAATTCACTATTCACCCACATCGCAATCTACCTAATAAATGTATTAACCCCTAATCCGCCAACCCCCCACAATGCAAAGTACCTATTAAAAATAGTAACCCCTAATCCGCCATTAACCCACATTGCAACAAACCTTATAAATCTATTAACCCCGAATCCGCCAAACCCACATCGCAACAAACCTAATAAATCTATTAACCCCTAATCTGCCAAACCCCCACAATGCAAATAACTATTCAAATTACTAAGCCCCCTAACCTAACGCCCCCAAAATGAACCCCAATTACCTAAATTAAAAAATACTAAGTTACAATTAAAATAAAAAAGCTAACATTACTTAAAAATAAAACAACCTAAGATTAAATTTAAGATTACAACAAATAAAAAAGTCTAACATTACAAAGATAACATTTAAGAGCTGGGCCAGTTTTCTCTCTGTACCTGTGTAACCCCTCCTGATTGCAATTTAGTTTTAAAAACCACCCCTACACAGGTGTTACAAAATGGGCTGGCATATAAAATAACATTTCTTACTGAAAAAGAAATTCAAGAGAAGGAAGAAATACACTGAAAATAGCATGACAGTAAAGAGGTGATTTTAATTTCTGCTGTATCTGATTCATGACAGTTTAATGTTATGTGGATTATCCCTTTGAACTATCAGTTAAAAGTGAATGTAAATTTTGATGCTAAAGTGCCCGGTTTTTAAAAATTCTATTAAAAACAGGGGCACTTTAATTCATCAAAATTTACATTTCACTCCTGTTGTGAAAATAATTTACCTTTTAATCTTCGCAGCAGCTCTTTTAATCTTCACAGCAGCTCCAGCATCCTCCTGTCGTCAAAGCCATTTCTGATGTCATCCTCTGATTCAACGCCGTGATTGGAGGAAGCCGGATTCCTAATTTTAGACCCAGGAAGAGGCTTTGCAACGGGTGGAGGAAGCTGGAGCTGCTGTGAAGATTAAAAGGTAAGTTTTTTTTACAACTGGAGTGAAATTAAATTTTTATGAATTTAAGTACCCCTGTTTTTAATCGAATTTTTAAAAACCGGGCACTTTAGCATAAAAATTTACATTCACTTTAAGATTATATTGAATCAAACATCATTCGAATTTTAAAATCATTGTCTAAAATATTACACTGTCTGTCCTAATATAAGCATCAATGCTTGTCTTTAATACTAATTTCACATATACATACTTTCAAAGTATAAAACACAATGTAATAAATAGCACTTACAAGTTCTGATGAGTGATCAATGACACAAGTATCGAGCAATTTGATTTGTTAGTGATAGTTTAAAATGTATATTTAAATCAGATTGGCTGATGTCATAAATAATCATGTGATTATGCATATTCCAATCAAAAGTGGTTGAAAAGATCACTAGTGTGTGGGTTGTTTAGGAGTTTGCGTCCTAATTGGTGCGAAAAGTGTTGCGTCAAATTTGGTGAGAAGTGGAGAGTGGGACTTGTATTATATGCCTTAAACATGATGCAAATAGATTTATCAAAAAAATAAAAAAGGTACGGCTAGATTACGAGATTTGAGGTATGAGTGAAAAAGCAGCGTTAAGGCTCTTTTTCACTACCGCTGGTATTGCAAGTTTTGCAGGTTTAGCTGCACCGCACACTTTTTTCGCCGTAATGCAACGTAACTACCGCAGCTTTCTAAAAGTCCTTTTTCAATGGGACTTCCATAGCGCTGGTATTACGATTCTGCCTGGGAGGCCAAAAAGTGAGCGGTACAGCCAATACCGTCAAGATCCATACCGTAAACTGAAAGTCAGTAGTTATGGGTTTTATGCTACAAAGCTGTAACATAAAACTCATAACTAAAGTGCTAAAAAGTACACTAACACCCATAAACTACCTATTAACCTCTAAACCGAGGCCCTCCCGCATCGCAAACACTGAAATAAAATTATTAACCCCTAATCTGCCACTCCGTACATCGCCGCCACTATAATAAACATATTAACCCCTAAACTGCCGCACTCCCGTATCGCAAACACTAGTTAAATATTATTAACCCCTAATCTGCTGTCCCTAACATCGCCGCAACCTATATTAAAGTTGTTAACTCCTAATCTGCCATCCCCAATGTCGCCACCCCTACATTACAGTTATTAACCCCTAATCTGCCATCCCAACATCACCGCCACCTACCTACACTTATTAACCCCTAATCTGCCACCCCCAACGTCGCCACCACTATACTAAAGGAATTAACCCCTAAACCTAACCCTAACAGCCACTAACTTTAATGTAATTAAAATAAATCTAAATAAAACCTAAATCTAAATCTAAATTAATAACTAAATAATTCCTATTTAAAACTAAATACTTACCTGTAAAATAAACCCTAAGCTAGTTACAATATAACTAATAGTTACATTGTATCTATGTTAGGATTTATTTTTATTTCACAGCTAAGTTTGTATTTATTTTAACTAGGTAGAATAGTTAGTAAATAGTTATTAACTATTTACTAGCTAAAATAAATACAAATTTACATGTAAAATAAAACCAAACCTGTCTTACACTAACACCTAACCTTACACTACAATTAAATAAATTACATTAACTAAATACAATTAACTAAATTACAAAAAAACACTAAATTACACAAAATAAAAAAGAAATGATCAAATATTTAAACTAATTACACCTAATCTAATAGCCCTATCAAAATAAAAAAGCCCCCCAAAAATAAAAAAAAACCCTAGCCTAAACTAAACTGCCAATAGCCCTTAAAAGGGCCTTTTGCAGGGCATTGCCCCAAATAAATCAGCTCTTTTACCTGTAAAAAAAAATACAAACAACCCCCCAACAGTAAAACACACCACCCACACAAACCCCCCCCACACACACACACACACATAAAATCCTAACTAAAAAAAACTAAGCTCCCCATTGCCCTGAAAAAGGGCATTTGGGTGGGCATTGCTCTTAAATGGGCATTTAGCTCTTTTTCCTTGCCCAAACCCTAAACTAAAAACAAAACCGGCCAAAATAAACCCTTAATAAAACCTAACATTAACCCCCGAAGATCCACTTACAGTTTTTGAAGACCGGACATCCATCCTCAACGAAGTCAGGAGAAGTCTTCATCCAAGCGGCAAGAAGTCCTCAGTGAAGCTGGGAGAAGTCTTCATCCAAGCGGCAAGAAGTGGTCCTCCAGACGGTCAGAAGTCTTCATCCAGACGGCATCTTCTATCTTCATCCATCCTGCGCGGAGCGGCTCCATCTTCAAGACATCCGGCACGGAGCATCCTCTTCTTTCCACGGCTCTTCTCGAATGAATTTTCCTTTAAGTGATGTCATCCAAGATGGCGTCCCTTGAATTCCGATTGGCTGATAAAATTCTATCAGCAATCAGAATTGAAGGTGAAAAAATGATTGGAACAGCCAATAGAATGCGAGCTCAATCCTATTGGCTGATTGGATCAGCCAATAGGATTGAAGCTCAATCCTATTGGCTGATTGCATCAGCCAATAGGATTTTTTCACCTTTAATTCCGATTGGCTGATAGAATTCTATCAGCCAATAGGAATTTAAGGGACGCCATCTTGGATGACGTCACTTAAAGGAAAATTCATTCGAGAAGAGCCGTGGAAAGAAGAGGATGCTCCACGCCGGATGTCTTGAAGATGGAGCCGCTCCGCGCCGGATGGATGAAGATAGAAGATGCCATCTGGATGAAGACTTCTGTCCGTCTGGAGGACCACTTCTTGTCGCTTGGATGAAGACTTCTCCCGGCTTCATTGAGGACTTCTTGCTGCTTAGATGAAGACTTCTCCTGGCTTCGTTGAGGATGGATGTCCGGTCTTCAAAAACTGTAAGTGGATCTTCCGGGGT
This sequence comes from Bombina bombina, assembly GCF_027579735.1. NCBI lineage: Eukaryota > Metazoa > Chordata > Amphibia > Anura > Bombinatoridae > Bombina > Bombina bombina. The sequence continues at coordinate 175,554,693 of NC_069502.1, read as the reverse complement.
TAGTGTTAGGTTTTTTAAGGGTTTATTGGGTGGGTTTTATTTTTACCTTAGGGTTTGGGCAAGGAAAAAGAGCTAAATGCCCTTTTAAGGGCAATGCCCATCCAAATGCCCTTTTCAGGGCAATGGGGAGCTTAGGTTTTTTAGTTAGGATTTTATTTGGGGGCTTGGTTGTGTGGGTGGTGGGTTTTACTGTTGGGGGGGTTTAAGGGCCATTGGCAGTTTAATTTAGGCTAGGGTTTTTTTTATTTTGGGGGGCTTTTTTATTTTGATAGGGCTATTAGATTAGGTGTAATTAGTTTAAATATTTGATAATTGCTTTTTTATTTTGTGTAATTTAGTGTTTGTTTGTTTTTTGTAATTTAGTTAATTGTATTTAATTAATGTAATTTATTTAATTGTAGTGTAAGGTTAGGTGTTAGTGTAAGACCGGTTAGGTTTATTTTACAGGTAAATTTGTATTTATTTTAGCTAGGTAGTTAGTAAATAGTTAATAACTATTTACTAACTAGTCTACCTAGTTAAAATAAATACTAACTTAGCTGTGAAATAAAAATAAAACCTAAGCTAGCAACAATGTAACTATTAGTTATATAGTAGCTAGCTTAGCTTTTTTTTATAGGTAAGTATTTAGTTTTAAATAGGAATTATTTAGTTATTAATAGTAGGTTTTATTTAGATTTATTTTAATTACATCAAAGTTAGTGGGTGTTAGGGTTAGGGGTTAATAACTTTAGTATAGTGGAGGCGACGTTGGGGGCGGAAGATTAGGGGTTAATAAATGTAGGTAGGTGGCGGCGATGTTAGGGGCGGCAGATTAGGGGTTAATAAGTGTAGGTGGGTGGCGGCGATGTTAGGGGCGGCAGATTAGGGGTTATTAAGTGTAGGTGGGGGGCGGCGACATTGGGGACGGCAGATTAGGGGTTAATAAGTGTAATGTAGGTGGCGGTGACATTGGGGCGGCAGATTAGGGGTTAATAAGTGTAGGTAGGTGGCGGCAACATTGGGGGCGGCAGATTAGGGGTTAATAAGTGTAATGTAGGTGGCAGCGATGTCGGGACAGCAGATAAGGGGTTAATATGTGTAATTTAGGTGTCTGAGATTTCGGGGGCGGCAGATTAGGGGTGTTTAGACTCGGGGTTTATGTTAGGGTGTTAGGTGTAAACATAAATTTAGTTTCCCCATAGGAAACAATGGGGCTGTGTTACGGAGCTTTACGCTGCTTTATTGCAGGTGTTAGACTTTTTTTCAGCCAGCTCTCCCCATTGATGTCTATGGGGAAATCGTGCACGAGCGCGTAAAACCAGCTCACCGCAGCTCACAGCAGCGCTGGTATTAGAGTGCGGTATGGAGCGCAATTTTGCTTTACACTGCAATATTGCCTTCTAACGCCGGGTTTTTGTAGACCTGTAATACCAGCGCTGTAGGGAGGTGAGCGGTGACAATAACTTGCAAGTTAGTACCGAGCAGCTCTTACCGCAAAACTCGTAATATAGCCGGAAATTAGCTATATTATGTTGTGTATTTCTTTCCTTTTTATCTCTATATCTATTAGAGCAACAAGTTTGGGGCAAAACTTTGAACTAAATTTGGAGAAAAACTGTAATATTGTCCCCTTGCTTTGTAATGAGAAAAAAAGATGTAACATAATCCATAAGTAGTAATATATTTTTATCCCTATATCTACTAGTGCACGAAATGTGGAGCAATAATATTGTTTGATTTAGAAAGGGTATGCAATTTTAATAAAGTATCTAATTTACTCTTATTATGTAATATGTTTCATTCTCTTGCAGCATCGAACATAAGCTTTCTGTGTTTTCAGACTCCCATTGATTTCTATGGCATCCGCGGCCTCAAGGGTGGCGGTTTGAAAACTAGAAGAAAATAAGAGAAGGCGCCACAATAGTGTGAAATCCGTAGTATAGTGTCCCCACGCAAATAGTGAATATCACTTACTAGATATAAAGCACTTGAGAAGTGCCACAGGTACAAGCTGGACTATTAATAGCTTTCATCAGGTGTTTAATGAGGTGATACACCTGATGAAACGGTTGTTGAACCGGGAAACGCGTTGTGTATATGGTTTTTAATACACTTTTATTGTGTTTTATAAAACCTATTGTCATCACGAAGTCTTTACTGCACGATTTCATCTGTTGCACGTCTGCTGGATATATGCAAGCGGGTTTTCAGAGCAGCTGCTGACTTAGACACTAAGGTCGTGACTGATGCACATGAGACTGAGACGCTGAAATCTGCTTGTCGATCTGCAGTCTGTGGAGATAGCTCGCTGGGCAGCTATTAATAGTCCAGCCTGTACCTGTGGCACTTCTCAAGTGCTTTATATCTAGTAAGTGATATTCACTGTTTGCGTTTGGACACTATACCACGGATTTCACACTATTGTGGCGCCTTCTCTTATTTTCTTCTAGTAATCACTCATCATTCTGGTGGCCTATCAGTTCCGGGAGAAATCTAGCAGCCGCATAACATATCACCTGTGGACTCACAATCCAATGAGACTTTGGAGATCTTTGGGTTTGATTTGAACATTATTATATGACTTTTTTATGTTCTTTATTTATTAGGTTTTTTCCTTCAGATCACAGATACCTTTCATATCACAGATACTTTTTGTATCCACACTTGACATCACTGTGTCACATTTTTTATTATATGTTACCCTTTGAATTGTTTGTGTGCACACGCAGTGCTACATTTTTATACATATTTTTATACACATATACATTTTGTTATATTGTCTTATGTGTGTATGGTATATATATTTTTCAATAGGGTCTTCTTAGATACATCAGACACACGTATATTTGTTTGGATTTTTCTGGCACATGTTCACCGACATAGAATGTGATATAGTATTTATAGACAGCATTTAATTTACCCATTTGTTTGCACCCCATATCATATTGTTTTTTTTTTGTGTGTTTCACATTTGGTTCTTACTGCTCTCAGGCGCCTTCAATATTTTTCACTTTTTTGGTTTGAAAACTAGGTACACTGCTTCGGAATAGATGCAAGCGTACCTGTTAAATGTTTGATAAGTTCGGAAAAGGGTCAAAAAGAGTCGAATGAGAATTCGAAACATCTGTAATGACGCAAGCATCGATCTGCATCGGATTGAGATCGCGGGAGCGTATATTTCATCAGACACACTTCAACATTTGACGATCTTGATGCTTTGTTAACTACGGCGGATCAATCTCGTATCAACTATGACGCGGGATTCCAGCGTATTATCAGTTGACGCTTTGATAAATATCTCCCCTTAAATCCCCTATTCAGTATACGGTGGTAATCATATGAAGAGGATCCTCCACGCTCCATGGCTCCGTGGTCGCCGGTCCTGCTACGCACTCATCTCCGCTCCATGCCGGCTTGGTCCTGGATGAAGAAGGAAGAGGTCCCTGCTTGGAAGAAGATTTCGGCCGCTTGGAAGAAGACTTCATTGCCTGGAACAATACCTTCTCTGCCGGACTTCAGGAACGGTAAGTACCTATTTGGGGGTTAGACTTAGGCGCTTTTTTATTTTTTGAGGGTTTGTTTTTTTTAGATTAGGGATTTATTGGGCCCTCTTAAAAGAGCTGGATGCCATTTTAAAGGCAGTAAAAGAGCTGAATGCCCTTTTAAGGGCAATGCCCATACAAATGCCCCTTTAGGGGCAATGGTTAGTTTAGGATTTTTTAGTGTTAGTTTTTTTTATTTTGGGGGGTTTGGTGGGTGGGGGGTTTTACTGTTAGAGGGGGGACTTAGTATTTTTTAAGGTAAAAGAGCTGTTTAACTTAGGGCAATGCCCTACAAAAGGCACTTTTAAGGGCTATTGGTAGTTTATTATTAGATTAGGGGGTGTTTTTATTTGGGGGGCTTTTTTATTTTCAAAGGGATTAGGTTTAATTTGTTTATTTTTGATAATTTGGTTTATTATTTTATGTAATGATAGACTTTTTTATTTTTTGTAATCTTAGATTAATTTAATTTAAAAAAATTTAAGTAATGTTAGCTTTTTTATTTTAATTGTAATTTAGTATTTTTTAATTTAGGTAATTGGGGTTAATTTAGGGGGTGTTAGGTTAGGGGGCTTAGTAATTTAATTAGTTATTTGCGATGTGGGAGTTTAGCAGATTAGGGGTTAATAGATTTATTAGGATTATTGCGTTGTGTGGGTTTAGTGGATTAGGGGTTAATAGTTTTATTAGGTTTATTGCATTGTGGGTTAATGGTGGATTAGGGGTTAATAGTTTTATTAGGTTTATTGCGATGTAGGTTAATGGCCCTCGATTGACCCCTCCACCCCTTCTAACTATTGACCGGTCGCCATTTTTCCCTTTGCTTCAAAATTATTGGAACGACTGGTCTATAATCGGCTAACTCAATTTCTCACAACTAACTCCTTGCTTGATCCACTACAATCTGGTTTCCACCCTAAACACTCAACAGAAACCGTTCTTACTAAAGTAACAAATGACGTGTTATCAGCTAAAGCAAAAGGCCACTACTCCTTACTAATTCTTCTTGACCTGTCTGCTGCCTTCGACACAGTTGACCATCCTCTCCTACTAAAAATACTACATTCATTTGGCATCCGAGACACAGCCCTCTCCTGGTTTGCCTCATATCTCTCAAAATGTTTTCAGTTTCCTTTAACAACGTATCTTGTGATCCTATGCCACTCTCAGTTGGAGTACCACAAGGCTCTGTATTGGGTCCCTTGCTTTTCTCTCTCTATACACCCTCCCTTGGAAAACTTATAGCCTCCTTTGGATTCCAGTACCATCTCTCCTCCATCTCTCATACTAACGAAATTAATACATGAACTGCCTGACTCACTGCTACAACTACAACCGATGTGACAAGCTAACCCAACCTTATGTCTCTGCACCCTAAACCTGTAGACTGTGAGCTCTCCGGAGGAGGGTCCTCTTCTTCCTGTACTACAGTAGATTTATTTAGTTTTGTTATATTTTGTATTTTATCACAAATCCTTGTCATTGTATACCCCTATCACTGTACCCTGCGCTATCGAATTTGGCGGCACTATACAAATAAATGATAATAATAATAATAACGCCAGATTAGGGGTTAATACATTTATTAGGTTTATTGCGATGTGGGTTAATGGCGGATTAGGGGTTAATACATTTATTTGGTTTATTTTGCAATGTGGGTTAATGGCGGTTTAGTGGTTAATATATTTCATTAGTTATTGCGGTGGGGGTTGGCGGTTGACAGGTAGATAGATATTGCCATGCGTTAGTTAATATTTTCAGGCAGTTACAGTGCTCACATTTTCAGTGCAAGGCTTGCTGCGCCTGCCTATGTGTGGCGAGGTGAAAATGGAGTAAAATGACTCCATTTTCGCCACGTAAGTCCTTGCGCTAAATATGTGATACTGATTTGCGGCACGGTTCTGTTAGCTTATAGGAGTGAAAATTGCAGGCGACAGTTAATATATACGCAATGCATTTATATGCGGTGCCGTATATGTGATACCAAAACCGTGTAGAAACCGACGTCGATGGCTTTTGCGGGCGACGCTGCATGTGTAATCTTGCCCTTGGTGAGATATATGTAGTAAAATCCTGTGTTGTTCTAAACAATATTTGTTTTCATCTTACTGAACTATCTCAATGCTAACTAGAGCCAATTTTTTTTTTACACACAGGCACACCAAGAATAGTACATTTTATTTTCTGTAACTCCTATAAATCAATATATATGAGATTTAAAAATAAAATTAAATTCAAGATTTGTAATTAGCTTTGACAGCCCATAAAGTATACACAGTGAAATCAAAATGGCAAACCCTTATGTTTGAGAATTGGAACACGTGACATGAAATGACCCTGTACATTTATACATAAAAATATTATAAACACTATCCCATTTACTTCTAACTTTAAGAGTTGTGTAAGTTGCACAGGTATTATATACCTCTTGTAAAGCCTCTTAAAGGGACATGAAACCCAATTTTTAGAATAAATTTTTGGAATGAGATAGGCAGAATTAAAATGTAATTTTTGGTGTGTTGTAATGTTTTTCTAGTATTGCGTATGTGTTTTTAATTCTCATATTAAAAAAAATCAGCTTGTCAGTTAACACCATACAACATATACATTACAGCCAACATTTCAAGTTATTGGATCACAATATGTGATGGCTTCTCCAGTATTACCTGGCTCACCAGCAGGGGTGGACTGAGACCAATCAGGGCCCCCGGGCAAAAATTAGAGAAGGGCCCCCGCTGTCTCACACTGACCCAAATGTATTCAAATTTATGCAAATTAACATGGTAGCCCTCCTGCCCTGCGTCCACCAGGACCCCCCAATGTCAATACAAAGAGACAGGTCCCCCAACCTCCATAGCCAGACCCCACACTCGATGGCCTTCACAGCAACAGACCCCCAACAGGACCCACACACACTCTATGGCCCTCTGAGCAACAAATCCCACATCCAGACACAAGGCTACCCACTCTGTGTCTAGGGCCCCCAATAAACCCACACTTAACTGCTTAGTACTGATAGGGTAGCTGTCAGCCCCAGCTTAAGTAGCATATCAGGAGCCATGGAGATGCCATTTGTTGGCCCCCCACATGCTGGGCCCTCGGTCCAGGACCTATTTGCCTGGCTGATCAGTCTGCCCCTGCTCACCAGTTTTGGTATAAAGCTAAAATGTCACTGTCTCCACTAAAATAAGTAAGATTTACCAATACACATTAAGATATAAATGTTTAATTATATATATAGTAAAACAACTTTGCAACATGCTTTTCCTATTAACTCAGTAAATTGTGAATTGTATAATTCTCAGAACTTGAAATGCACATTACAGACCTCCAAGTGCTAATCTTACTACATATCTGCCCTTTATTGGCCTCAGCAGATAGCAAAGATTACATTGTTTTGCTGTTTTTAACTGGCTATTCCAGTAGCAAGCCCAGATTGGCTCTTCCAGATAAAGCATATGGTGTGTGGAGTTTGGCTATTGACAAACAATTGCAGCAAACAATTTGTTTTTAAAATGATTAAACTTGGCTATGTTATTCTATAGCAGGACAACAAATATATCTTGTTATTACCGGATATGTTGACATAATAATTAGGTATGTGTATATTTTCACTTATCGAAAGCTGAAAATGGCTGTGGTCTACAGCATTTGGTTATTTTTTGTACCAAATTTATTTGAGAAAAAGTGCAACAAACAAATATCAGTGCAAATCCAGATATCTCTGTGTTGCACAATAGATGGATGCTGCAGACTGCAGTCATTTTCGACATTCATTTCACTAAACTAATGCAGGAAATTAAAATATGCACATACCTAATAATCAATTATATAAATATTGAACCTTGAACAGAGTGTAAATAAACAAAATACTTTAAAGTAATAACATGTGAGGATCTCACATTTCACCTGAATCCACCACTCTTAGGGGTAAATGTATTAAACTGCATTTGCTTAAGCGAACCTCCTGCCACATATTTAAGAAGCAGAACCTGCTTACTTTTCCTCTGTGCCATCGCAGAAATAGCTAAATCAATCACCCCAACACTCCCTCATTTGGGATGATTGACATGCTCTGCTTTAGCACAATTGGCTGCGCCTTAGCAGGGGCCAGCATTGCACAAGAATCCTCTTGTTCAATTTTAAAGGGACAGTCTACTTGAAAATGTGTATTGTTTAAAAAGATAGACAATCCCTTTATTACCCATTCCCCAGTTTTGCATAACCAAAATTGTTATATCAATATATTTTTTTACCTTTGTAATTACCTTGTATCTAAGCCTCTGCAGACTGCCCCCTTATCTCAGTGCTTTTTACAAACTTGCATTTAGCAATTTTAGTGCTAATTCCTGCATAACTCCACTGGAGTGAGCACAATGTTATCTATATGGCACGCATGGACTAGTAACGTCGCTGTGAAAAGCTAATAAAATTATAAGTTAAGAGGCGGTCTGTAGTTGCTTAGAAATAGGTAGATATTTAGAGGTTAAGAAGTTATAAATTATATTAATATAACAATGTTGGTTGTGCAAAGCTGGGGAATGGGTAGTTAATTCATTATATATCTGTTTAAACAATAAAAAAAATCAAGTAGACTGTCCCTTTAAATTGGAGTTTTCAGGCAGACAGCTTCACTACTTGCAAACCTGCCTGTCCACCTGCAGGGACAGTAAATTTACCCCTTAATTTACATTTTCCTTAAAGGATTACTGTTTTTTACTTTTTTCGTTACTCAATAGTCCCATATTTTGTATAATTATCATCTATTAAAAGCTACTAACCTATATTTTGTATAAAACGAAGCTTACAGACCTTATATTTTAACTAAATATTACCCGGCCATGACGTCACCTTTCCCAGCCCATCGTTTTCGGCATAGTCTGTATATGAAATGATTGACCAATAACATTTCGCTCCTATGCATATCATTACCAGCATAACCCTTCCTAATAAGCCTGCGTGTCAATTCAGCTAAATCGCGCATGCGCATTTGTAATTGTAGAAGCCGAAGTTACCCACATCTCTGTTAGTTTTACGCTTGCGCATTGGAGGGAAAATCTATTAAATCGGTTATCCAGACTTTCTACGTATTAGATAACATTGACACGTCTTATATCTAGCTAAATATTGTACGGCTGTTTACAATTAACAAGAACTAAAGCAGTAACTTTTTTTGTTCAGTTTATATGTAAACAAGCTGTCACTAAGCACCCAGACTATACTACACTGTTCTACCCCCTATACCGGCGCCCCCGGAGCCCCCCGCAACTAAATAAAGTTACTAACCCCTAAACTGCAGCTCCTAGACCCCGCCGCAACTCTTATAAATGTATTAACCCCTAAACCGCCGCTCCCGGAGCCCACCGCCACCTACATTATGCCTAGTAACCCCTATCCTGCCCCCCCTATACCACCGCAACAAAATAAATGTATTACCCCCTAAACCGCCGCTCCCGGAGCCCACCGCCACTATAATAAATATGTTAACCCCTATACCGCCGCTCCCGGAGCCCACCGCCACTATAATAAATATGTTAACCCCTATACCGCCGCTCCCGGAGCCCACCGCAAGCTACATTATACATATTAACCCCTAATCTGCCCCCCCACACTGTCGCCACCTATAATAAATGTATTAACCCATATCCTGCCCCCCCCTACACTGCCGCCACTGTAATAAAATGATTAACCCCTAAACCTAAGTCTAACACTAACCCTAACACCCCCCTAACTTAAATATTAATTAAATAAATCTAAATAAATGTAACTCTTATTAGCTAAATGAATCCTATTTAAAACTAAATACTTACCTTTAAAATAAACCCTAATATAGCTACAATATAAATAATAATTATATTGTAACTATCTTAGGATTTATTTTTATTTTACAGGTAAATTTCAATTTATTTTAATTAGGTACAATAGCTATTAAATAGTTATTAACTATTTAATAGCTTACCTAGCTAAAATAAAGAGAAATTTACCTGTAAAATAAATCCTAACCTAAGTTACAATTACACCTAACACTACACTATCATTTAATAAATTAATCCTATTTAAAACAAAATACTTACCTGTAAAATAAACCCTAAGATAGCTACAATGTAATTAATAATTACATTGTAGCTATTTTAGGATTTATATTTATTTTACAGGTAACTTTGTATTTATTTTAGCTAGTTAGAATAGTTATTAAATAGTTATTAACTATTTAATAACTACCTAGCTAAAAGAAATACAAAATTACCTGTAAAATAAATCCTAACCTAAGTTACAATTAAACCTAACACTACACTTTCATTAAATTAATTAAATTAATTACCTACAAATAACTACAATTAAATTCAATTAAATAAACTAACTAAAGTACAAAAAATAAAAAAAGCTAAGTTACAAAAAATAAAAAAATAAGTTACAAACATTTAACAAATATTACAACAATTTTAAGCTACTTACACCTAATCTAAGCCCCCTAATAAAATAACAAAGCCCCCCAAAAATAAAAAAATGCCCTACCCTATTCTACATTAAAAAAGTTCAAAGCTCTTTTACCTTACCAGCCCTTAAAAGGGCCTTTTGTGGAGCATGCCCCAAAGAAAACTGCTCTTTTGCCTGTAAAAGAAAAATACAGCCCCCCCCAAAATTAAAACCCACCACCCACATACCCCTAATCTAATCCAAACCCCCCTTAAATAAACCTAACACTACCCCCCTGAAGATCATCCTACCTTGAGTCGTGTTCAGCCAGCCGACCACCGATGGAACCGAAGAGGAGATCCGGAGCGGCAGAAGTCATCATCCAAGGAGCGCTGAAGAAATCTTCCATCCGATGACGTCATCATCCAGGCGGCGCTGAAGAAATCTTCCATCCGATAGAAGTCTAAATCCAGGCGGCGTCTTCAATCTTCATCCATCCTGAGCGGAGCGGAGCCATCTTCAGGGGAGCCTACGCGGATCCATCCTCTTCTTCCCGACGACTAACGACGAATGACGGTACCTTTAAGTGACGTCATCCAAGATGGCGTCACTCGAATTCCAATTGGCTGATAGGATTCTATCAGCCAATCGGAATTAAGGTAGAAAAATCTGATTGGCTGACTGAATCAGCCAATCAGATTCAAGTTCAATCCGATTGGATGGAAGATTTCTTCAGCGCCGCCTGGGTGATGACTTCATCGGATGGAAGATTTCTTCAGCGCCCCTTGGATGATGACTTCTGCCGCTCCGGATCTCCTCTTCGGTTCCATCGGTGGTCGGCTGGCTGAATACGACTCAAGGTAGGATGATCTTCAGGGGGGTAGTGTTAGGTTTATTTAAGGGGGGTTTGGGTTAGATTAGGGGTATGTGGGTGGTGGGTTTTAATGTTGGGGGGGGCTGTATTTTTCTTTTACAGGCAAAAGAGCAGTTTTCTTTGGGGCATGCTCCGCAAAAGGCCCTTTTAAGGGCTGGTAAGGTAAAAGAGCTTTGAACTTTTATAATGTAGAATAGGGTAGGGCATATTTTAATTTGGGGGGCTTTGTTATTTTATTAGGGGGCTTAGATTAGGTGTAAGTAGCTTAAAATTGTTGTAATATTTGTTAAATGTTTGTTACTTATTTTTTTATTCTTTGTAACTTAGCTTTTTTTATTTTTTGTACTTTAGTTAGTTTATTTAATTGAATTTAATTGTAGTTATTTGTAGGTAATTAATTTAATTAATTTAATGATAGTGTAGTGTTAGGTTTAATTGTAACTTAGGTTAGGATTTATTATACAGGTAATTTTGTATTTCTTTTAGCTAGGTAGTTATTAAATAGTTAATAACTATTTAATAACTATTCTAACTAGCTAAAATAAATACAAAGTTACCTGTAAAATAAATATAAATCCTAAAATAGCTACAATGTAATTATTAATTACATTGTAGCTATCTTAGGGTTTATTTTACAGGTAAGTATTTAGTTTTAAATAGGATTCATTTATTAAATGATAGTGTAGTGTTAGGTGTAATTGTAACTTAGGTTAGGATTTATTTTACAGGTAAATTTCTCTTTATTTTAGCTAGGTAAGCTATTAAATAGTTAATAACTATTTAATAGCTATTGTACCTAGTTAAAATAAATTGAAATTTGCCTGTAAAATAAAAATAAATCCTAAGATAGCTACAATATAATTATTATTTATATTGTAGCTATATTAGGGTTTATTTTAAAGGTAAGTATTTAGTTTTAAATTGGATTCAATTAGCTAATAAGAGTTACATTTATTTAGATTTATTTAATTAATATTTAAGTTAGGGGGGTGTTAGGGTTAGTGTTAGACTTAGGTTTAGGGGTTAATAATTTTATTACAGTGGCGGCGGTGTGGGGGGGCAGGATAGGGGTTAATACATTTATTATAGGTGGCGACGGTGTAGGGGGGGCAGATTAGGGGTTAATATGTATAATGTAGCTTGCGGTGGGCTCCGGGAGCGGCGGTATAGGGGTTAACATATTTATTATAGTGGCGGTGGGCTCCGGGAGCGGCGGTTTAGGGGGTAATGCATTTATTTAGTTGCGGCGGTGTAGGGGGCAGATTAGGGGTGTTTAGACTCGGGGTACATGTTAGGGTGTTAGGTGTAGATATTTCCCATAAGAATCAATGGGATGTCTGGCAACAGCGAACCTGAACTTTCGCTATGGTCAGACTCCCATTGATTCCTATGGGATCCGCTGCCTCCAGGGAGGCGGATTGAAAACCAGGTACGCTGGGCCGGAAAAGTGCTGAGCGTACCTGCTAGTTTTCATTTTAAGTATATTTTGCTCGTTTACTCTAGGGCGATTCTGGAAGCGATCGTAAGCTATGTATTTACGTGATGTGCGCAGCTCACTCGACTGCTGTTGATAGATTCTACTTGCCTTATTCTACTGCAGATGGTGACGTTTCCTGTGACGCTGCGGTAACTCGCGCATGCGCATTAGTTCAGAAAACCCGCCATCTTACAACTGCAGTTGTCAGCACGGATTGGTAATCCGTAACGGCTGACATACAAGTAGGTTGGGAAACAATTAATATTTCTAAGTAAATTATTGGCCAAAGGGTACATATTTAATAAATGAAGTACATTGGAAAATAAGAGTTTTAAAACTATACTACGATTTTATTTGCATATAATTTCTGACTACAGTGTCCCTTTAACATATTATTTTAGTTTGATCTGGGATGAGTTTGTTTTGCTGGAGCAAATAATAAAAGGGCATGTTACCCAATACCCATATAATACCTCACTTGAAAGCTAACTAGAAAATATCACATTAACATCTTTATGTAATAATGGAAGAAACTGCATTTCCCCAGTAGCCTCATGCTCTTGTAGAGGGATCCGATGCTGATCCTGAGACTAAAAAGGGAACGTGCATCTGGCATATGCAAGTACACTTGATTGTCCTCCAAAGAACCAGGAAATTTACTCTAAAATCTCACAAGATTACACTGAAATAACACAAAATCACAGTAAAACTAAAGGTACAAACTCAACACTCAAAATGCTGATTGGCTGTTCATAGTTGTTTGTCACCATGAAAATGACATCAGGGATAACAGTGACCTAATATTAAGTAATATGTCACTTTTATTATAATTTTCACTTTTCATCACCAAATTTCTGAACTAAAACGTATTAAGAGTTTAGGAATAAGTGAAAAGAAGGTTTTTACCTGCATTATAATCTTATTGCCATGGTGACCCTTAGAAACCACAAGGACAACTTTACAGAAGCGTATAAAGCTTTTTGACGTAAATAAAAAAATAAAACAAAATAATAGAGACATTTGTATTTCATCTTGCAACTTGTTACTCAGAAGTATTCATACAAAAAACAAATTGATGCTTACCTGATAAATTAATTTCTTTCATGATGGTGAAAGTCCATGAGCCATCACATGCGGGATAGCTTGTGGATTCTCACCATCTTATGAAAGAAATACTTGTTATTGGAATAAAAAGTAATCAATAAAGTACAGCACTATACCTGATGCATGTGGAAATGGGGCAATGGCAGACACCCCACACACTTCAATAAAACTTATGTCCAGTGACGTTTTGGGTCATGCATGATTAAGGGTGTGTAACCCGAGACATTGATTTTTTGCTCTGTGTGCCTTGGTAAAAGATGTTTGAATATTGAACAGATTTTTTCATTCATTGGGTGCTGTGGAAATGAACTTTCTTGCTATTAGGATAAAAGTATCAGTATATATGCTGCAAAAAATAGATTAATTAACCCCATGAATATCATGCTGATTTTAGTCTATAATTGCTTGAGTTGGGAACAAAAATCCAGATCTCAGAGGATGGCAATTAAGTATCTAATTCGCTAACCTAAACGTAGCCCAGGAAAGTGTTTTCCATGGAAGTTATCAGTTAACATAAACAGTGAGTGATGTGTTCAGAGATTACCATATCTTTAATAAATCACTAACAAAAACATATCCCTACAGAACTGGACCAGGCAAAGATTTATTGCAGCATACCCTGCAATGTTCCCACCTGATCATCTTTATCAAAATGAGACAAGCAACACCTGGATTCTGAAAAAATAACCTCACTGAGCGAACTGGAATCAAACATCTGGCGAGTCATTTATCATTTGACAAAGATTATGGCATAAATATCTGATTATATTTCAAAAGCAGCATAACAGACATTATTGGGTCAAAGATTAAAAGGATATTTAAAAAGTTGTGAAATGTTAACATTAAGTGTATTTTACATATTTATAACTAGGGAAGAAAAGATCTAACAGCTATATCAACATGGGGCAGACATTCTTCTTATTTTGATTGTAATTAAATATTTTGTATAGAGTCGCTAGCCTAAAGACACACAACATAACATTGTAGCTTTCAACCAAGCTGAGATCCAAGGAGGACACAGAAATGCACTACACCCTTGCGTGTACCTCAGTTTGTTTGGTTGAAAGCTAGTATGTGTGGCTTTAGGTTAGGGACCAAGGCAGGAAGAGCCCTTGATGCCATCCTGGGCCTATCACCATTTGGCCAAATGCTGCAAGTGACTCTTCCTGTTTGCTTTTAATCTAGCTGTGTATCTGCAAGTGAGTGCCAGACTTTCTATATGTTGTGGTTATATTTTTTGTATTTTTTCATATGAGTCATGCACTCAAACTGATTTGGGGTTAACTGTCTGGGTCGCTGTTAGTAAATGCAGCTGTGTGTGTGCTGGTGGGCACACAGGGCTGGGAGTGTTGGCAGTGGCATTGCATGTGTACCTATTCCGGTTTGAGAGTGCAGTATATACAGTATATATATATATATATATATACAGTATCTCACAAAAGTGAGTACACCCCTCAAATTTTTTTAAATATTCCAATTAGGGGGTGTACTCACTTTTGTTGCCAACGGTTTAGACATTAATGGCTGTGTGTTGAGTTATTTTGAGGGGACAGCAAATTTACACTGTTATACAGGCTGTACACTCATTACTTTACATTGTAGCAAAGTGTCATTTCTTCAGTGTTGTCACATGAAAAGATATAATAAAATATTTACAAAAATGTGAGGGTGTACTCACTTTTGTGAGATACTGTATATATATATATATATATATATATATATATATATATATATATACTCACAACTAATGAAGTCCATCTACCAGGGTGCTAAGCAAAACTATAAAATGAATAAGTAAATGGCTTGCACTTGCAGAGTAGTTTACTTGATTACTTTATTTTTTAAAAATGAAGTAAAGTATTTAGTACTAAAGATCCTGAGAGTACATGCAATTTGCTTATTATTCTTTGTTAAAGGAACATGAAGCCCAAAATTGTTCTTTCATGATTCAGAGAGAGAATACAATTTTGACAGCTTTCCAATTTACTTCCATAATGACATTTGCTTCAGTCTCTTGGTATCCTTTGCTGATGGAACAGCATTGCACTACTGGGAACTATCTGAACATATCAGGCTAGCCAATGAAAATAGGCATTTATGTGCAGCCACCAATCACCATCTAGCTCACAGTAGTGCACTTATGCTCCAACGCATACCTAGATATGCTTTTCAACAAAGATACAACGAGAACAAAACAAATTAGATAATAGAAGTCAATTTAAAAATTGTTTAAAATTGCATACTCTATCTGAATTTTACGTCTTTTTTTACTTTAATGTCCATTTAAATCTGTATGCAATATTGCCATTTATATGAAAATCCACTTCACACACCATTTGTGTACAAATATTCAAAACTGTTCTAACATTATTTGGTCGATTTATCAAGTGTCGCTGTAGCGGATTATGTCCACCCGACATTGATAAATGCCAACAGCATACACTGTCGGCATTTATCATTGCACAAGCATTTCTCGTGAAATGCTTGTGCAATACCAACCCCTGCACATTAGCGGCCAATCGGCCTTTAGCAGGGGGTGTCAATCATCCCAATCGTATCCGATCGGGATGATTGCTATCTGTCACCTCAGAGATGGCAGATGAGCTAAGGAGCAGCAGTCTTATGACCGCTGCTTCTTAACTTTTGTTTCCGGCGAGAAACTGCTGCATTTGGCCCTCATATATTTCATTCAAAGGGTAACATCCTAACACACATGTGAGTTGTATTTGTCTTTTAATGATTAAAGGGACAGTCTAGTCAAAATTTTACTTTCATGATTCAGGTGGGGCATTCAATTTTAAACAACTTTACAATGTACTTTTATCATCAAATTTGCTTTGTTCTCTTGGTATTCTTTGTTGAAAGTAAAACCTGGCTAGGCTCATATGCTAATTTAAAGCCCTTGAAGGCCGCCTCTTATCTCGGTGCATTTTCACAGTTTTTCACAGCTAGACAGCACTAGTTCGTGTGTGCCATAGAGATAAAAAGTGTGCTTACTCCCGAGGAGTAATTTATCAGTCAGCACTCTGAAGAGGCTTAAATACATGGTAATCACAGAGGTAAAAAGTATATTAATACAACCATGTTGGTAATACAAAACTGGGAAATGGGTATTAAAGGGATTATCTATATTTACTAAAAATACAAAAAAAACTAGAATAGACTGTCTCTTTAACTCCTGATATTAATTATATTCTATATACATAAAAATGAATTGTTAAAAAATGAATTAATAGTAAAATATTTTTACAAACCCCCATTAAAAAAGAAAGAATGAAACATTTAATGTGCAACCAATACCCCTTTATCTTATAAAGTCAAATCTACATTCACAGTGGCAAGGGAATTAAACAAAAACACAAAGACATCTGCAGAGTATTTCCTTGAGTGTCCTCATCTGACTACACAGAACATTGTAGGGATTCAGTGACCATTATTACTGCTATTAACAAGATCAAATGTTCTGGTTTCCCTGAGCCCTTCAATCACAGTTTATAGTTACTAGAAAACATAACCTTTCTTAATGTAATTGGCTGAGATTGTTTAATTACAGAATAAAATACTGGGGAACCACTCAGTGGTTTTGACACATAAATAAATTAGCACTCACAAATTAAGTGTGACCATACCAAGCTCAGTAAATCTTGCTGAGATTTGTCTTCTACGTTGTATCTAATGTTACAGTTTTGTTAGCTAATGTTCTGTGCAGTAACCTTGCTGCCAAATAAATAAAAAAGCATCCCAGCTTACATAGGGCAAGATTAAAAGTCATGCTGCAAATCATTTGCGAAAACTCCGTCCGCGTTCTGACTTTTTCACATTTAGGGGCTGATTTATCATGCCCCATATGGCCCCTAATGCTGCTCCTTAACTCGCGCGCTACCTCTGAGGCGGTGGACAGCAATCAGCCCGATCGGATACGATCGGGTTGACACCCCCTGCTAGCAGCCAATTGGCCGCAAATCTGCAGGGGGGCGGCATTGCACAAACATTTTAAAAGAAATGCTTGTGCAATGATAAATGCCGATGTGAGGCGGACATGATCCTCTACAGCGGATCATCAGGGATAGGCAAGGTGTCCGTATACAGACACTGGTGTCCGTGGCTGGCCCTTGCAGTGTCCGCCACCCATTTTGTGGAGGAGAGGGAGGAGTAGGACAGATGAATGCTGGTCCTCACTCCTCCTTGACCCAAGCGGCGACACGCTAAGTAGCGGGAAAGTGAGGGAAGAAGCAAGCTGCCTGCAGTTAACTAACTGTGAGTCGTGACCCATCACAATTCCTTGATCTGTGCGGCATCATTGTGCTGGTGTCTGTGTGTAGAAGACTGCTGCCTACTCTGACAAACCTTAAGTAATCAAGTAAGTAACCAACCATGATGATCATGCAATTAACATTAAAGTGGGTGGGTTTGGTCAGGAGTTGCAGACTCTCAATATAACCCCAAAAAATTAAAAGGAAATACCACAAGCAGTCTTTATATAAATGTTATTTTAAACTTGTTTGATTAGATGACTAATTTGTACTTGTGGAACTAGACCAGGGGCGACCAACATGCAGCCCATTTGACAGCAAAGTGTTGCTCTCCTGACTTATAGAAACATAGAATATGACAGCAGATAGGAACCATTCGGCTACCTAGTCTGCCCAATTTTCTGAATACTTCTATTAGTTTCTTATCTTATATCTAGTATAACCTTATGCCTATCCCATACATGTTTAAACTACTTCACTGTCTCTACCACTTCTGCTGGATGGCTATTCCATCATGTATCCACTACCCTCTCTGTAAAGAGAGTGTTGTTTGATTTTTTTAATTTGAAATGTACCTTGGTGTCCTTCACTAACGTCTGTACTTTGAAAAATGTCCGCCACAGCCTTGGTCCGTGCCTATCCCTGCGGATCATGTCAACTGCACTTTGATAAATCGGCCCCTTGGGCTTGTGCAGCTATTACAATTTGAGAAATAACTTATTTTGCGTGCGCGTTAAGCTGCATAATGCAAACTGCGAAATTGCGTGCGCGTTCACGTATTCCCCATAGAAGTCAATGGAGAAGAATAATAGAAAAAAAACTTACAAAACCCTTAATCTGTTGCGCAAAGCCCATGGCGCATTCTCCTCGAAAAATGTACATGAAAATGTGAATATGTTCTATTTAATTTGAAATAAATATCTCAAGATCCATATGCGAAAATCTCTTTGAAAATCCATCTGAGATATTGTTTAACATAAGATTGTAATGTAAAATCTTTTCATTATTCTCATTGTTAAACATATCTGTATACATATAAATCCATGTTTCTCTATGTATGTGTATGTATGTCAATGTACCCTGCGTCAGCTTTTTTTTTCTAACACCTGAGATCTCCAATCTTTGAGCCCTTATAACTTTAGTGTGTTAATATGAGTGTAACTGTACTCTGTTGTTGTGCAAAGCTGTTAACTACAGCTCTTCGAGCACAGAAAGGATTGTTGCATAAAAGGCGAATGCACCGCGCACTCATGATTTTTCAAGACGTGGAATACCTGCACAATGGAAACTGATTGCAAAAATACCACATTGCACGCGGAAAACTCATAACGTGCAACTTGTAATCTTGCCCATAGTTGGAGAATGTGGATTCAAACATTTCCAAAATCTGATGCATTTACATAGTTTAAAATGACACTAACTGATAATATCATCATGTATATGATAAACTGCCAGGATCACACCATGTTTCCCAAATCAATTTCTGTGAAAATTTACACTTACAGAGTTTTTGCTTAGTGCAAAGATTCCACAACTGGCCACAGATGTTGCTTGGAGTGATTATTAAAATTTTCTTTATCTCACTGTTCTTGGCTTATTTATTGAGTCTGTTTACGCTATGGATGTGATCAGCATTTCTGCTGACTTCCACGCATGACCCCCTACTGCCTCTTGACCCCGATTAATCTCTTGCTGCCTAAATTCCTGTGTATGACACTTTTTGTTCTACTGAGCTGCTTAATGGAAACTGTCACAGTTTGACCTTGATTAGCTAAATTCACATGTATTTTTCTGCTGTTCCCTTGCTGAACTTATGTAGCCAGATTGCTACAGCCTTCCAATACCTCTTATTGCAGTTACTTTATTTTCCAAACTGCTCCACACATACAAGATCTCTTGTTTCAACTACTATGTTTTACATTTATTGGGCCGAGCTTCTATAAGGAGACTGCTCTACACTTGCATTATCTATTGTTATAGCTACTTTGTTTTCGATTTACTGGATTGAGCATATATACCAGAATGATCCAACCAATATATCTCTTATTCCATATACTTTCCAGTTACTGGACCAAGAGTATCCAACAGATTGCCCAAAACTGACAGTTCCTCTTATTCCAGCTATTGGGAAATTTACATGACTATTTGTTATATACAGTATATACTGTATATAACATATATACTGTTTCACCTTCATTGTGATACGTTGCCTGCTAGTATAAAGTCTCCTACTGATATTTCTTCCATTACTTGCTGCATCCACTGATAAAAGTATTATTATTATTGTTTATACTTGCAAGTATTGTTAATATTATAATTTGTAGATTACCCTCATATTTCACTGCACTAGAATATAGGTGCATTTTTCCATGGTAAAATTTTACAAAAAGGACGCTGCATAATTTAAACAGGGTAGTGGCCTATGTCTGTGAGCTGCCAGCCATTGTAGGACACTTTATAAAAGGTTGTATGCAGGACAGGTGACTTGTGGACTTATATACTAAATGAAGTACAAGGAGAATTTATAACAAAGGAGGGTTCTGAGGTATGATATAGGTTGTAATCATCCATGAATAGTAATATTATAGGAAACGCTCAAAGACCTGAATACTTGTGGCATGTCTTGGGGAGCTAGGCAGAGAATTCCATACAATATGTGCAGCTTTACTAAAGAACTGTAGGCTGGACTATGAAGAGGTAACAATAGAGGGGGGAATAGGTTTGAGATGATGGAAGGGGCAGGTAGGGGCATATTTGCACAAGGAGGGCTTTCTATGTTAGGGTCAGGATATTATTATTGTTTTCTTAGAGCTAAATGAAGCCAGGGGAGAGAATATGATGTGTGAGAAAGACTTGATGTATTGCAGTGGGGACAGGAAGTAGTTTGGGAGACCCTAGAGGATAGAGTTGCAGTAGTCAAAGCAGAATATGTGATCAAATAGTGGATTAGAATCTTGTTTATTTCTTGTGTAAGAAAGTGCCATATATAGAGATATTTTAAGTTAGAAGCAACCAAAGCTAAAGGCTGGATGTAGGAAAGACCCCCAAGTCAGCAGACATGTGGGGTGTGATCACAGTATTGTCAATAGTTATTTAATTTTGGTGTGCAGATGTAGTGGAAAAGAGGGAAATAGGAGAAGTTCAGTTTTAGAGAGGTTAAAGAAATAGTCTAGTCAAAATTTAACTTTCATGATTCAGATAGAGCATGCCATTTTAAGCAACTTTCTTATTAACTCCATTCTCAAATTTTCTTTGTGCTCTTGATATCTTTATTTGAATGTAAGCTTAGGAGCCGGCCTATTTTTGGTTCAGCACCTGGGTAGCATTTGCTGATTGGTGGCTACATTTAAACACCAATCAGAAAGTGCTACCCAGGTGATGAACCAAAAATGGTCCGGCTCCTATGCTTACATTCTTGCTTTTTCAAATAAAGATATAGAACCACTTGCAGTGGGTGTTCCCAGTGGTGTTCATTAGAGAATGGTATTAAAAGAAGAGAATAGACATTGGGTTTAGAAGAAGACATATGATCTGAAAGTGGTCCTGCTGAGAGAGGTTGAAAGCAGAGGAGTAGGACTGTAGAATGAGCTTGTATTGCAAAAGGAGGAGGGGCTACTTATGTCAGTGCAGAGAAAGCGTGGTCAGGGGAGGAGAGAGATGGAATGGTGACAAAAAGGGTTCTGAAAAGTAATGTGATTGTATTTGTGGAATTTGGAAGGGGAATATAAACAATGAGCATTATTGTATGTAATCTCTTTTTTTCCCTATATATTTTTACATTTTAGCTCGGCACTAGTTAATTACTCCAATTTCACTATCACACTACTGCATGTCTCTAAGTCTGTGTTTAACCCCATGCAAATGGGCTAAACACACAGTTAAACTATGCTAGAGAGTGTCAGTACACTCCCACTCCTTAGATGGAGACGGCTTACAAGCCAATCAGGATCAGTATACCTAAGTAGCCACCAATCAGTGTCTTAAGTCCAGCTCAAGAGTGGAAGTGAATTGTTGCTCCAGAGTATACTTCAACTTTGTGTTTAAACCATTTATGGGGCGTTAAAGACAAAAAGCAGCGTGCCTTTAACTAACATGGGGTTCAGTGATAATATAATAATATATTACCAAAAAATATATTACCAAACAATGTTCAGTGCCACAGGGGCAGGTTTAGGTACAGTTGCAGGGTATCCTCTATCTGCTGTTAACCTTTTAGAGAACCACTAAGTTTCTCACCCATCAGAAACAAAAATTTGCACTTCTGTTATTTCTTTGGATCACAATAATATGGCATACATTAGCTTTGCTTCTATCAAGGGGTTCCATATACTAGTACAGAGGGCAGCATGTGGCCCAAGGGACACCAGTTGGCCATCTCTGCCTTAGAGGACAGCATCATGTTTAAGACCCAATGGACAGGAAATTTGAAGGTTTCCAAAGAGAGGTTCTTTTCAGTTGGT